>NW_013679259.1:0-7566 GCF_000517525.1 Limulus polyphemus | reverse complement strand
GAGATGGTAGTAGAGGGAAATCTTGTACTTTTAAATGACGCATCTATTACTTTTAGTGTAATCAGATGGTATAGAGGGAAACGTTGTCTTAAAATCGTACCTCTGTTACATTAAATGCGATGAGATGGTAGCAGAGGGAAACATTGTGCCTTTAAATGACGCATCTATTACTTTTAGTGTCATGAGAAGGTAGCAGAGGGAAACATTGTGTCATTAAATTGTATCTCTGTTTTTTGAATGACATGAAATAGTAGCAGAGGGAAACGTTGTGTCCTTAAATCGAACCTCTGTTACATTAAATGCCATGATATGGTAGCAGAGGGAAACATTGTGCCTTTACATGAGTCATCTATAACTTTTATTGTCATGAGATCGTAGCAGAGGGAAACTATGTGTCTTTAAATCGTAACTCTGTTACTTTAAATGCCATGAGATGGTAGCAGAGGGAAACTTTGTATGCTGAAATCGTATATCTATTAATTTCACTGTCATGAGATGGTAGCAGAAGGAAACGTTGTGTCTTCAAATCGTATTTGTGTTACCTTGAATTGATGAGATGGTTGCAGAGGGAAAGGTTGTGTCATTAAATTGTACCTCTATTACTTTTAATGTCATGAGATGGTAGCAGAGGGAAATGATGTGTCTTTAAATCGTACCTCTGTTACTTTAAATGCCATGAGATAGTAGCAGAGGGAACGTTGTGTTTTTAAATCGTACCTCTGTTATTTTAGATGCTATGAAATGGTAGCAAAGGGAAACATTGTGACTTTAAATGACGCATCTATTCCTTTTAGTGTCATGAGATGGTAGCAGAGGGAAACATTGTGCTTTAAAATGACGCATCTATTACTTTTAGTGTCATGAGAAGGTACGAGAGGGAAACTTTGTGTCCTTAAATCGTACCTGTGTTATTTTCAATGTCACGAGATGGTAGCAGAGGGAACGTTGTCTCTTTAAATCGTACTTCTGTTACTTTAAATGACATGAGATGGTAGCAGAGGGAAACATTGTGCCTTTAAATGTCGCATCTATTACTTTTAGTGTAATCAGATGGTATAGAGGGAAACGTTGTCTTTAAATCGTACCTCTGTTACTTTAAATGCATGAGATGGTAGCAGAGGGAAACATTGTGCCTTTAAATGACGCATCTATTACTTTTAGTGTAATCAGATGGTATAGAGGGAAACGTTGTCTTAAAATCGTACCTCTGTTACTTTTAATGTCATGTGATGGTAGCACAGGGAAACGATGTGTCGTTAAATCGTATCTCTGTTTTTTGAATGCCATGAAATGGTAGCATAGGGATACGATTTGTCTTTAAGTCGAACCTCTGTTACTTTCAATGTTATGAGAGGGTACCAGAAAGAAACATTGTGCTTTTAAATCTTATTTATGTTACTTTGAATGTGATGAGATGGTTGCAGAAGGAAACGTTGTGTCTTTAAATTGTACCTCATTTATTTTCAGTGTCATGAGATTGTAGCAGAGGGAAACATTGTGCCTTTAAATGATGCATCTATTACTTTTCGTGTCATGAGATGGTAGCAGAGGGAAACGATTTTTCTTTAAATCGTACGTCTGTTAATTTCAATGTAATGAGATGGTACGAGATGGAAACATTGTGCTTTTAAATCTTATTTATGTTACTTTGAATGTGATGAGATGGTTGCAGAGGGAAACGTTGTGTTTTTAAATTGTACCTCTATTACTTTTAATGTCATGAGATGGTAGCGAAGGGAAATGATGTGTCTTTAAATCGTACTTCAGTTATTTTCAGTGTCATGAGATGGTAGGAGAGGGAACGTTGTGTCTTTAATTGTACCTCTATTACTTTAAATGTCATGAGATTGTAGCAGAAAGAAACATTTTGTCTTTAAATGACGCATTTACTACTTTTAGTGTCATGAGATGGTAGTAGAGGGAAACGATGTGTCTTTAAGTCGTACTTATGTTACTTTAAATGCCATTAGATGGTAGCAGAGGGAAACATTGTGCCTTTAAATTGTACCTATATTACTTTAAATGTCATGAGTTTGTAGCAGAAAGAAACATTTTGTCTTTAAATGACGCATCTATTACTTTTAGTGTGATGAGATGGTAGAAGAGGGAAACGATGTGTCTTTAAATCGTACCTCTGTTACTTTCAATGTAATGAGATTGTAGCAGAGGGAAACGATGTGTCTTTAAATCGTACCTCTGTTACTTTCAATGTAATGAGATTGTAGTAGAGGGAAACGTTGTGTCTTTAAATCTTACTTTTATTACTTTCGATGACGTGAGATGGTAGGAGAGGGAACGTTGTGTCTTTAATTGTACCTCTATTACTTTAAATGTCATGAGATTGTAGCAGAAAGAAACATTTTGGCTTTAAATGACGCATTTACTACTTTTAGTGTCATGAGATGGTATTAGAGGGAAACGATGTGTCTTTAAGTCGTACTTATGTTACTTTAAATGCCATTAGATGGTAGCAGAGGGAAACATTGTGCCTTTAAATTGTACCTATATTACTTTAAATGTCATGAGTTTGTAGCAGAAAGAAACATTTTGTCTTTAAATGACGCATCTATTACTTTTAGTGTGATGAGATGGTAGCAGAGGGAAACGATGTGTCTTTAAATCTTACTTCTGTTACTTTCAATGACGTGAGATGGTTTCACAGGGAAACGGAAACGTGAGTCTTTAAATCATGCATCTATTACTTTTAGTGTCATGAGATGGTAGCAGAGGGAAACGATGGGTCTATAAATCGTACTTCTGTTACTTTGAATGTCATGAGATGGTAGCAGAGGGAAATGCTGTGTCTTTAAATCGTAACTCTCTTACCTTCAGTGTCTTGGAATGGTAGCAGAAGGAAACGTTGTGATCTGAAATGGCACATATGTGTTTTCAATGTCTGAGATTGTAGCAGAATGTAAGGTATTGTAGGGAAATTGCACCTCCGTTAATTTCAATGTTATAAGTTGTTAACAGAAGGAAGGACAGTGTCTTGAAATTGTACCTATATCACTTTCAATGTCATGGGTTACTAATAAAATAATGTCGGAAAGTTATGTCATGGGATGGTAATGGAAGTATATAAAATAATGGTGAAATTGTGTGTATGTTTTTTCAGTGTCTTTTTTTATGTAAGAAATTAATTTAGTTAAACGAAATTTCTTTATATATTACAGTATGTTAACCATAAGCCATAATTAGAGAATTATGCAAAATTATCCAATCTTTGAGATGTTTGGTATTGTTCTATTATAAGTTAAATAGTCTTATTTCTTGACAGGTTTGCCAGAAACACCATTTCAGCATGGACTGGTTAATGAACCTTCTGGATAAAGTTTGTGAAGTGACAGATAATGGAAATGATAGGCAAAAGTTCATGGAATTAATTCCTAATGCCTTTCACGATGTCACACTGGATCTGTATGAGGTTGCTGACTTGGGTACAAATTGTATAAAACATCAAAGTTCTTAACAGTAAATTGTTATAACGAAAACAAAAAAATTTCATAAATCAAGAACTAAAAGTAGACAATGATATTTTATGTTGTAATATGTAGAGATAGTAAAATGTAGGTTCTAAATTTTTCACAAAAATTACAGTACGGTGAGGTAGTTTCACCTTTAACCATAGAACATTTACTACATTTCTGTAATGAGAAACTATGGTACTTACTGATCTACAGCATTACAGTAATTCAAGAGATTGTTTTGTTATGAATATGTACGTTGTTATTAGTAGTCATTAGAAAGTTCTCACATGTAGTCCATTTTAGTGGCATGTAGTATTTAATAAAAGCAAGTAAGTGTAACTTAGTGACATGAACTATTCATCTACTGTAAAACAGTAAAACTTAGAGTCATGTAGTAGGACAGTGGACCTTAGTGACATCTAGTATTCCCTTACTGTAAGACAGGGGAATGTAGTGACATGCAGTATTGACTTACTCTAACACAGTGGAACTTAGTGATATACAGTATTCACTTTCTGTAAGACAGACGAACCTAGAGACATGTAGTATTCACGTACGGTAAGACAGCAGAACTAAGAGACATGTTGTATTCACTTACGGTAAGATAGTGCACGTTAGTGACATCCAGTATTGACTTACTGTAAGACAGTGGAACTTAGTGATATGCAGTATTGACTTACTGTAACATAGTGGAACGTAGTGACATCCAGTGTTCCCTAACTGTAAGACAGTGGAACGTAGTGACATCCAGTATTGACTTACTGTAACACAGTGGAAAGAGCACAGATAGCCCATTGTGTAGCTTTGTGCTTAATAACAAACAAAGAACAAAATTATTGAAGTTGTGAAATTACTGTTGTAGAATGACTGTTGTATTTTATTATGAAATAATTTGATTATTGATGTAAGTTGTAGAATGACTGTTGTATTTTAGTAAGAAATAATTTAATTATTGATGTAAGTTGTAGAATGACTGTTTTATTTTATTATGAAGTAATTTAATTATTGATGTAAGTGTAAGAATGACTGTTGTATTTCATTCTGAAATAATTTAATTATTGATGTAAGTTGTAGAATAGCTGATGTATTTTATTATGAAATAATTTAATTATTGATGTAAGTTGTAGAATGACTGTTATATTTTATTATGAAATAATTTATTTATTGATGTAAGTTGTAGAATGACTGTTGTATTTTATTAAGAAGTAATTTAATTATTGATGTAAGTGGTAGAATGACTGTTATATTTTATTATGAAATAATTTAATTATTGATGTAAGTTGTAGAATGACTGTTGTTTTTTATTATGAAATAATTTAATTATTTATATAAGTTGTAGAATGACTGTTGTATTTTATTATGAATTAATTTAATTATTAATGGAAGGCATTCCTTTACTGTGAAGCAACATAATTTTTAATCCTTTGTATTTTTTATGGTAGTTGATTGAATTTATGTATTTTGGTGCAATAGGAGAAAAGATATAAATACTCAGAAATGATAGTTGTTGTTAAGGGAAATATATTATCTGTTTATTTAGTAGAAAGTTTTTAACATTTGTCATTTTTGTTCAGAAAGTGTGTTTTGTAGATATCTAACTTTACACAGATCAAAGAAGAGAAGCGGAATTTCGACAAATGCTGGAAGCACAGAATTCATTTTTGTCAGGGTTACTAATTCGTGCTTACAAGGGTTATGTTACTGGGTCTGGACAATCCAAAACTGATAATGAAGAGTAAATAGAGATTGTTGAATGAATCAAGAAACGTGAAGTCTTGAAGCAGCACAAATAAAGTAACTCTGAAAATAAAAGTTATAGGTATCGCTATAACTCCGAGAAAGCGATTATTTTATCTTATCTATTTCACCCAGAACTATAATTTTTTAAAGCAGAAGAAAGCTCACTATATTTTTAGAGGTTTTAAGTTTTAAACAACAAAAGGTATATATAGGAATATGCCCAGTCTCGCCTTTATTGTTCAAGTACAGTAGTTATTAAAACACTTATGTATAAAAGTATTTTATGAACAGATTAAAATATTTATACGAATCCTTGTTTCTGTTGTGTTATTTTCTGAGTACTCCACTTTGTACGTGTCACCCAATTGTTTGGCATTTTGTATACAAGATATGGTCAAATTCTTAACTTTTAGATCTAAAAGATTCATAGCTTATTTATGTAGTCTAAAAACTTCTTAATCTGGTAAGATTCATACACCACTTAGACATGATGTGTAGTCAGAGAAATTCCAATACCTAGCCAGAATTATGATTTAAACAGATACAAAAACAGATATATTCATCACGTAGAGGGATGTTACAAACACAGAATATGTAGTTACAGAAATTACAATACCTAGTCAGAATCATGATTTAAACAGATACAAAAACAGACATGTTCATCACGCAGAGTGATTCATTACATAGGCATAATATGTAGTTAAAAACTTTACAAAAGATAGCCAGAATCATGATTTGTACAAATTAAGAAAGCCGACCATATTCATCACGTAGAGAGATTCAGTAATTAGCCATTATATGTAGCTACACACTTTAGAAAATCTAGTAAGAATCAAAATTTAAACAGATTAGAAAAACACAAACATACTTATGACGTAGAGAAGTTTACTACGTAGGCATAATATGTACTTATAGATTTTACAAAACCTAACTAGAAGCGTGATTTAAATTAATAGAAGAAACTCGCACGTATTCGTCATCTAGAGGGATTCAATACGCAGACATGATATTTACAGACAAACTTTACAAAACCAGAATAATGATCTAAACAGATTCAAAGAACATAGACTTGTTCATGTAGAGGGATTCAATACCTAGGAATACTGTATAACTACAAACTTTACAAAACCAGAATAATGATTTAAACAGATTCAAAGAACACAGACATGTTCATGTAGAAGGATTCAATACCTAGGCATACTGTATAATTACAAACTTTACAAAACCTAGCCAGAATAATGATTTAAATACATTCTAAGAACATAGATATTTATTTGATAAAGTCATCAATCAGTATTTCAGGGATGATAACTTCAACATGTTGTCTTCTGTATGTTTCTTAAACATGAATATTCGTACAGCAGCCAGATTTGTAGCTCCATTTTGTATGGTTTTATTGATTATGAATTTCGCTCAAACTAAAGATGACTTCCATATCTGCATATAGTAGTAGCTCAGATAAGAATTCTCAAGTCTGAGCTTCTTTTGCGTATTCCTGTGATCACATTGATTAATGTATCTGCACGTGTTGCTAATAGTGTATCAATAATGGCTGTAGATCACATTGATTAATGTATCTGCACGTGTTGCTAATACCTAATGTGCTAATAGTTGTATCAGTGATGGCTGTAGATCACATTGATTAATGTATCTGCACGTGTTGCTAATACCTAATGTGCTAATAGTGTATCAATGATGGCTGTAGATCACATTGATTAATGTATCTGCACGTGTTGCTAATACCTAATGTGCTAGTAGTTGTATCGGTGATGGCTGTGATCACATTGATTAATGTATCTGCACGTGTTGCCAATACCTAATGTGCTAATAGTGTATCAATGATGGCTGGGATCACATTGATTAATGTATCTGCACGTGTTGCTAATACCTAACGTGCTAATAGTGTATCAATGATGGCTGGGATCACATTGATTAATGTATCTGCACGTGTTGCTAATACCTAATGTGCTAATAGTTGTATTAGTGATGGCTGTGATCACCTTGATTAATGTATCTGCACGTGTTGCCAATACCCAATGTGCTAATAGTGTATCAATGACGGCTGTAGATCACATGGATTAATGTATCTGCACGTGTTGCTAATACCTAATGTGCTAATAGTGTATCAATGATGGCTGTGATCACATTGATTAATGTATCTGCACGTGTTGCTAATACCTAATGTGCTAATAGTTGTATCAGTGATGGCTGTAGATCACATTGATTAATGTATCTGCACGTGTTGCTAATACCTAATGTGCTAATAGTGGTATCAGTGATGGCTGTAGATCACATTGATTAATGTATCTGCACGTGTTGCTAATACCTAATGTGCTAATAGTGGTATCAGTGATGGCTG
>NW_013679258.1:6283-7952 GCF_000517525.1 Limulus polyphemus | reverse complement strand
ATACAATGACATGCTGTTGTAATTATAACAGAATGTTATATAACAAGTGAATACACGGGGTCTTTATGACATTATGATTTTTGAAATTTGGCATGCTGTTTTAATTATAACAGTATTTTATATAACAAGTGAATACACGGGGTCTTTATGGCCTTAAGATGTATTGTACTATGACATGCTGTTGTAATTATAACTGTATTTTATATAACAAGTGAATACACGGGGTCTTTATAACCTTATGATGTAATGTACTATGACATGCTGTTGTAATTATAACTGTATTTTATATAACAAGTAAATACGCGGGGCCTTTATGACCTTTTGAGGTATTGTACAATGAAATGCTGTTGTAATTATAACTGTATTTTATATAACAAGTGAATACACGGGGTCTTTATGACCTAAAGGATGTATTAAAGTTTGGCATGCTGTTGTAATTATAACTGTATTTTATATAACAAGTGAATACACCGAGTCTTTATGACCTTTTGATGTATTGTACTATGACATGCTGTTGTAATTATAACTGTATTTTATATGACAAGTGAATACACGGTGTCTTTATGACCTAAAGGATGTATTCAAGTTTGGCATGCTGTTGTAATTATGACTGCATTTTATATAACAAGTGAATACTCGTGGTCTTTATGACCTTATGATGTATTCTACTATGACATGCTGTTGTAATTATAACTGTATTTTATATAACAAGTGAATACACGGGGTCTTTATGACTTAAAGGATGTATTAAAGTTTGGCATGCTGTTGTAATTATAACTGTATTTTATATAACAAGTGAATACACGGAGCCTTTATGACCTTATGATGTATTGTACTATGACATGCTGTTGTAATTATAACTATATTTTATATAACAAGTGAATACACGGGGTCTTTATGACCTTATGATATATTATGCAATGACATGCTGTTTTAAATATAACTGTATTTTATATAACAAGTGAATACACGGGGTCTTTGTGACCTTTGATGTATTGTACAATGACATGCTGTTGTAATTATAACTGTATATTATATAACAAGTGAATACACGGAGTCTTTATTACCTTATTGTGTATTGTACAATGACATGCTGTTGTAGTTATAACAGAATGTTATATAACAAGTGAATACACGGGCTCTTTATGACCTTATGATGTGATGAAGTTTGGCATGCTGTTGCTATTATAACTGTATTTTATATAACAAGTGAATACACGGGGTCTTTATGACCTTATGATGTATTATGCAATGACATGCTGTTGTAATTATAACTATATTTTATATAACAAGTGAATACACGAGGTCTTTATGACTTTATGATGTATTGCAAAATGACATGCTGTTGTAATTATAACTATATTTTATATAACAAGTGAATACACGAGGTCTTTATGACTTTATGGTGTATTGAAGTTTGGCATGCTTTTATAATTATAACTGTATTTTATATAACAAGTGAATACACGGGGTCTTTATGACCTTATGATGTATTATGCAATGACATGCTGTTCTAATTATAACTGTATTTTATATTACAAATGAATACACGAGGTCTTTTTGACTTTATGATGTATTGTACAATGAGGTGCTGTTGTAATTATAACTGTATTTTATATAACAAGTGAATACACGGGGTCTTTATGACCTAAAGAATGTATTAAAGTTT
>NW_013679258.1:4902-5908 GCF_000517525.1 Limulus polyphemus | reverse complement strand
TGCTGATGTAATTATAACAGTATTTTATATAACAAGTGAATACACGGGGCCTTTATTACCTTATGATGAATTGTACAATAACATGCTGTTGTAATTATAACTGTATTTTATATAACAAGTGAATACACGGAGTCTTTATTACCTTATGATGTATTGCAAAATGACATGTTCTTGTAATATAACATTGTTTTATATAAAAAGTGGATACATGGGGTCTTTATGACCTTATGATGTATTTTATAATGACATGCTGATGTAATTATAACAGTATTATATATAACAAGTGAATACACGGGGCCTTTATTACCTTATGATGTATTGTACAATAACATGCTGTTGTAATTATAACTGTATTTTATATAACAAGTGAATACACGGAGTCTTTATTATCTCATTGTGTATTGTACAATAACATGCTGTTGTAATTATAACTGTATTTTATATAACAAGTGAATACACGGAGTCTTTATTACCTCATTGTGTATTGTACAATGACATGCTGTTGCAATTATAACAGTATTTTATATAACAAGTGAATACACGGGTTCTTATGAACTTATGATGTATTGTACAATGAAATGCTGTTGTAATTATAACTGTATTTTATATAACAAGTGAATACACGGAGTCTTTTTTTCTTATTGTGTATTGTACAATGACATGATGTTGTAATTATAACAGAATTTTATGTAACATATGAATACACGGGCTCTTTATGACCTTATGATGTATTGTACAGTAACATGATTTTGTAGTTATAACTGTATTTTATATAACAAGTGAATACATGGAGTCTTTATTACCTTATTGTGTATTGTACAATGACATGCTGTTGTAATTATAACTGTATTTTATATAACAAGTGAATACACGGAGTCTTTATTACCTTATTGTGTATTGTACAATGACATGCTGTTGTAATTATAACTGTATTTTATATAACAAGTGAATACACGGAGTCTTTATTACCTTATTGTGTATTGTACTTTGGCATGCTGTTGTAATT
>NW_013679258.1:0-4892 GCF_000517525.1 Limulus polyphemus | reverse complement strand
AATTACAACAGCATGTCATTGTACAATACACAATAAGGTAATAAAGACTCCGTGTATTCACTTGTTATATAAAATACTGTTATATTACAACAGCATGTCATTGTACAATACACAATAAGGTAATAAAGACTCCGTGTATTCACTTGTTATATAAAATACAGTTATAATTACAACAGCATGTCATTGTACAATACACAATAAGGTAATAAAGACTCCGTGTATTCACTTGTTATATAAAATACAGTGATAATTACAACAGCATGTCATTGTAAGGGGTCTTTATGACCTTATGATGTATTGACATGCTGTTGTAATTATAACTGTATTTTATATAACAAGTGAATACACAGGGTCTTTATGACCTTATGATGTATTGTACAATGACATGCTGTTGTAATTAGAACAGTATTTTATGTAACAAGTGAATACACGGGGTCTTTACGACCTTATGATGTAATGTACTATGACATGCTGTTGTAATATAACAGTATTTTATATAAAAGGTGAATACACGGGGTCTTTATGACCTTATGATGTATTGTACAATGAAATGATGTTGTAATTATAACTGTATTTTATATAGCAAGTGAATACACGGGGTCTTTATGACATTTTGATGTATTGAATTTAGGCATGCTGTTGTAATTATAACTTTGTTTTCTATAACAAGTGAATACACGGGTTCTTTATGACCTTATGATGTATTGAAATGTGCCATGCTGGTGTAATTATAACTGTATTTTATACAACAAGTGAATACACGGGGTCTTTATGACCTTATGATGTATTTTACTAAGACATGCTGTTGTAGGTATACTGTATTTTATATAACAAGTGAATACATGGGGTCTTTATGGCATTATGATGTATTGCAAAATTACATGCTGTTGTAAAATAACAGTATTTTATATAACAAGTGAATACAGGGGTCTTTATGACCTTAACATGTATTGTACAATGGCATACTGTTGTAATTAGAACAGTATTTTATGTAACAAGTGAATACACGGGGTCTTTATGACTTTATGATGTATTATGCAATGATATCCTGTTGTAATTATTACTATATTTTATATAACAAGTGAATACAAGGGGTATTTATGACCTAAAGGATGTATTCAAATTTGGCATGCTGTTGTAATTATCATTGTATTTTATATAACAAGTGAATACACGTGGTCTTTATGACCTTATGATGTGTTGTACTATGAAATGCTGTTGTAATTAGAACAGTATTTTATGTAACAAGTGAATACACGGGGTTTTTATGACCTAAAGGATGTATTAAAGTTTGGCATTCTGTTGTAATTATAACTGTATTTTATATAACAAGTGAATACACCGGGTCTTTATGACCTTATCATGTATTGAAAAATGACATGCTGTTGTAATATGACAGTATTTTATAAGACAAGTGAATTCACGGGGTCTTTATGACCTTAATATGTATTGTACAATGACATGCTGTTGTAATTATAACTGTATTTTTTATAACAAGTAAATACACGGAGTCTTTATTACCTTATGATGTATTGAAATTTGGCATGCTGGTGTAATTATAACTGTATTTTATATAACAAGTGAATACACGAGGTCTTTGTGACCTTATGATGTATGGTACAGTGACATGCTGTTGTAATTATAACTGTATTTTATATAACAAGTGAATACACGGGGTCTTTATGACCTTATGATGTATTGAAATTTGGCATGCTGGTGTAATTATAACTGTATTTTATATAACAAGTGAATGCACGGGGTCTTTATGGCATTATGATGTATTGCAAAATGACATGCTGTTGTAATATAACAGTATTTTATATAAAAAGTGAATACACGGGGTCTTTATGTCCTAATGATGTATTGTCCAATGACGTACTGTTATAATTAGAAAAGTATTTTATATAACAAGTGAATACACGGGGTCTTTATGACCTTATGATGTATTGTACAATGACGTGTTGTTGTAATTAGAAAAGTACTTTATATAACGAGTGAATACACGTATTGTACAATGTTTTATGACCTTATGATCTATTGCAAAATGACATGCTTTTGTAATATAACAGTATTTTATATAAAAAGTGAATACACTGGGTCTTTATGACTTTATGATGTATTTTAAAATGACATGCTGATGTAATTATACCAGTATTTTACACAACAAGTAAATACACGGGGCCTTTATTACCTTATGATGTATTGTACAATAACATGCTGTTGTAATTATAATTGTATTTTATATAACAAGTGAATAAACGGAGTCTTTATTACCTCATTGTTTATAACTGATTTTTAAATAACAAGTGAATACACGGGGTCTTTATGACCTTAACATGTATTGTACAATGACATGCTGTTGTAATTAGAACAGTATTTTATGTAACAAGTGAACACACGGTGTCTTTATGAACTTATGATGTATTGTACAATGACATACAGTTGTAATTAAAAAAGTATTTTATATAACAAGTGAATACATGGAGTCTTTATTACCTTATTGTGTATTGTACTTTGGCATGCTGTTGTATATATAACTGTATTTTATATGACAAGTGAATACACCGGGGTACAATGACATACAGTTGTAATTAAAAAAGTATTTTATATAACAAGTGAATACATGGAGTCTTTATTACCTTATTGTGTATTGTACTTTGGCATGCTGTTGTATATATAACTGTATTTTATATGACAAGTGAATACACGGGGTCTTTATGACCTTATGATGTATTGCAAAATGACATGCTGTTGTAAAATACATCATAAGTTCATAAAGAATGTATTGTACTATGACATGCTGTTGTAATTAGAACAGTATTTTATGTAACAAGTGAATACACGGTGATTTTATATAACAAGTGAATACACGGGGTCTTTATGACCTTGTGGTATTTGATATAACAAAGGATTATACACGGAGTCTTTATGACATTATGATGTATTGAAATTTCGCATACTGTTGTAGTTAAAACTGTAATTCACGGTGTTTTTATGACCTTATGATGTATTGAAATTTCGCATACTGTTGTAATTATTACTAACTGTATTTTATATAACAAGTGATAATTACAACAGCATGCCAAACTTCAATACATCATAAGGTCATAAAGACCCCGTGTATTCACTTGTTATATAAAATACAGTTATAATTACAACAGCATGTCATAGTACAATACATCATAAGGTCATAAAGACCCAGTGTATTTACTTGTTATTTAAAATATAGTTTTAATTACAACAGCATGTCATAGTACATTACATCATAAGGTCATAAAGACCCCGTGTATTCACTTGTTACATAAAATACAGTTATAATTACAACAGCATGTCATTTTGTATTTTACAAATACATGCTGTTGTAGTTATAAATGGATTTTATATAATAAGTGAATACACTGGGTCTTTATGACCTTATGCTGTATTGTACAATGACATGCTGTTGTAATTATATCTGAATTTTAAATAACAAGTGAATACACGGTGTCTTTATGACCTAATGATGTATTGCAAAATGACTTGCTGTTGTAATATAACAGTATTTTATATAACAAGTGAATACACGGGGTCTTTTTGCCCTTATGATGAATTGTACTGTGACATGCTGTTGTAATTATAACTGTATTTCATATAACAAGTGAATACACGGGATCTTTATGATCTTATGATGTATTGTACAATGAAATGCTTTTATAATTATAATAGTATTTTATATAACAAGTGAATACACGGGCTCTTAATGACCTTATGTTGTATTCTACAATAACATGCTGTTGTATATATAACTGTATTTTATATAACAAGTGAATACACGGGGTCTTTGTGACCTTATGATGTATTGAAATTTGGCATGCTGGTATAATTATATCTGTATTTTATATAACAAGTGAATACACGGGGTCTTTATGACCTTATGATGTATTTTACTAAGACATGCTGTTGTAGTTATACTGTATTTTATATAAAAAGTGAATACACGGGGTCTTTATGGCATTATGATGTATTGCATCATAAGGTCATAAAGACTCCGTCTATTCCTTTGTTATATCAAAAACAGTTATAATTAATACAGTATGCGAAATTTCAATACATCATAAGGTCATAAAGACCCCGTGTATTCTCTTGTTATATAAAATATAGTTATATATACAACAGCATGCCAAAGTAGAATACAAAAAAGGTAATAAAGACTCCATGTATTCACTTGTTATACAAAATACTGTTCTAATTACAACAGCATGTTATTGTACAAACATCATAAGGTCATAAAGACCCCGTGTATTCACTTTTTATATAAATTACTTTTCTAATTACAACAGTACGTCATTATACAATACATCTTAAGGTCATAAAGACCCCGTGTATTCACTTGTTAAATAAAATACTGTTTTATTACAACAGCATGTCATTGTGCAATACATCATAAGGTCATAAAAACTACGTGTATTAACTTGTTATATAAAAAACACATATAATTACAACAGCATGCCAATTTTCAATACATCATAAGGTCATAAAGACCCCGTGTATTTACTTGTTATATAAAATACAGTTATAATTACAACAACATGTCAAAGTACATTACATCATAAGGTCATAAAGACCCCGTGTATTCACTTGTTACATAAAATACTGTTCTATTTACAACAGTATGCCATTGTACAATGCATCTTAAAGTCATAAAGACCCCGTGTATTCACTTGTTATATAAAATACAGTTATAATTACAACAGCATGTCATAGTACATTACATCATAAGGTCATAAAGACCCCGTGTATTCACTTGTTATATAAAATACAGTTATAATTACAACAGTATATCATAGTACATTACATCATAAGGTCATAAAGACCCCGTGTATTCACTGGTTATATAAAATACTTTTTTAATT
>NW_013679257.1:0-7568 GCF_000517525.1 Limulus polyphemus | reverse complement strand
AACTCGGTAGAGCTGACCTGTTGTTTATAATAAGCGAACTCGGTAGAGTTGACCTGTTGTTTATAATAAGCGAACTCGGTAGAGCTGACCTGTTGTTTATAATAAGCGAACTCGGTAGAGCTGACCTGTTGTGTTGCTTATCATAAGAGTAAGTGTAAGAAAATTAGCAGCTATTCACAAACCAGTTTTATTAGTATGTGGGTTAAAAGTGTAAGAAAATTAGCAGCTCTTCGCAAGTCAGTTCGGAGAAAGCTCTATGTTTTATTTTCACTTTGTAGACGATGCAGATATTCTTTTCACTTTAAAAATTTGTTGTACCAACATATTTTATTTTCGTTTATTTACCTTAAAAAGTCTCACCAAAATCACGCCACTTTAATGGAAACTGAAACATGCTTAATATGTTTACTGTACACTTACTACGTTAATGAGTCTTTTATTTAAGCTTTGAAAATATTACTTTTATTGATGTTATGATTTTGTACAAAACACAATGAACGCTATAACTTGTTTTTTATAACGTATAAATATCTTGTGTAGCAGTGACTGACATAGCCTGGGCCTGAGTAGCAGTGACTGACATAACCTGGGCCTGAGTAGCAGTGACTGACATAGCCTGGGCCTGAGTAGCAGTGACTGACATAACCTGGGCCTGAGTAGCAGTGACTAACATAACCTGGGCCTGAGTAGCAGTGACTGACATAACCTGGGCCTGAGTAGCAGTGAATAGCATAACCTGGGCTTGAGTAACAGTGACTGACATAACCTGGGCCTGATTAGCAGTGACTGACATAACCTGGGCCTGAGTAGCAGTGACTGACATAACCTGGGCCTGATTAGCAGTGACTGACATAACCTGGGTCTGAGTAGCAGTGACTGACATAACCTGGGCCTGAGTAGCAGTGAATAACATAGCCTGAGTCCACGAACTATATTCATCTTTACAAGTTTTCATGTTAGTCAACCCTCCAACTATATTTATCATCACGAATGTTAATGTTAACCAACCCTCCAAGTATATTTATCATCAGGAATGTTAATGTTAGTCAACCCTCCAACTATATTTATCATCACGAATGTTAATGTTAACCAACCCTCCAACTATACTTATCATCCCGAATGTTAATGTTAATCAACCCTCCAACTATATTTATCATCACGAATTTAATGTTAGTCAACCCTCCAACTATATTTATCATCACGAATGTTAATGTTAGTCAACCCTCTAAGCATATTTATCATCACGAATGTGAATGTTAGTCAACCCTCCAACTATATTTATCAGCACGAATGTTAATGTTAGTCAACCCTCCAACTATATTTATCATCACGAATGTTAATGTTAGTCAACCCTCCAACCATATTTATCATCACGAATGTTAGTCAACCCTCCAACTATATTTATCATCACGAATGTTAATGTTAACCAACCCTCCAACTATATTTATCATCACGAATGTTAATGTTAGTCAACCCTCCAACTATATTTATCATCACGAATGTTAATGTTAGTCAACCCTCCAACTATATTTATCATCACGAATGTTAATGTTAGTCAACCCTCCAACTATATTTATCACAGTTATTTTTTTTCTTCAACGTTTCTTAACTTATTGAAAATGCACGAGGGACTTTCTGTTTGTTTTTAACGTCAGATTTTGATATTCGCTCATCCATCATCCTGTTTTATACAACACATGTTTCTTATTAGAATATTGAACACAGATTACCTGTTCTTTCTGTGTCATATATCCAATAATGTTTTGTAAAAAATTTAAGTCCGATTTACTTGCTCTTTCCCTTTCATATACCCTGGTTCGAATCCCGTCACAAAACATGCTCACCCTTTCAGCCGTGAAGGTGTCCTAATGTGATGGTAAATCCTAATATTCGTCGGTAAACAATTAACCCAAGAGTTGTTGGTGGGTGGTGTTAGGTAGCTAACTTCCTTCTAGTCTATCACTTCAAAACTAGGAACGACTATAGCAGGTATCCTTCGAGTGGCTTTACGAGAAATTCTACAAACAAACAAATATTATACACCTTATACTGACTTCTTAGAATTCTAAACACAATTTACCTGCTCCTTCTGGGGTTTTGTCGTGAGTTCCCATTTTCAGCATAACTTTGTATTACTTTTTGTTTCCTAGGTTCTCGTGTTAGAGTTTTAAACACACCGTGTTCGCTCTTTCTGTACTGCCCTCATTGGCTCAGCGGTAATTCTGAAGGTTTATAGCGCTAAAAACCGGGTTTCGATACCTGTGTTAGGTACAGCAAAGATAGCCCATTGTGTAGGCTTTTTGCTTAACAACAAACAAATATATCTTTCTGTACTCTTCCCTGGTTTCTAATGTTGAGTTTTGTATCAAGGTTGTCATGTTAAAGTTTTAACCTCAACGTATTTGTAGTATTCAGATACATTGATATACTGGCAAGTAAGCTCTAAGTAATCCACAATAAGCAACAGGTTCTGGAAATGTTAATCAGAGAATAAATCAAATAGAGACAGCAGAGGGAGAGAATAAAAAAAACATAAGTTTAAACATAAAATCTTTATTCTTGCAACAAGTGATGTGTGTCTTATGAAACTTGGCTGGCTTGCTAGCTAAACTCTATGACACTTGCCTGGTTGACTGAAGTCTATGAAACTTGGCTGGCTTGCTAGCTAAATTCTATGACACTTGCCTGGTTAACTGAAGTCTATGAAACTTGGCTGGCTTGCTAGCTAAATTCTATGACACTTGCCTGGTTAACTGAAGTCTATGAAACTTGGCTGGCTTGCTAGCTAAATTCTATGACACTTGCCTGGTTGACTGAAGTCTATGAAACTTGGATGGTTGACTGAACTCTGAAATTTGGCTGGTTGACTGAAGTCTTTGAAACTTGGATGGTTGACCGAATTCTATGAAACTTGGTTGGTTGACTGAAGTCTAATTCAGTTATTTACATCAGATAAAGACATGAATAAGAGCAATTATATATATATATATATATGTGTACAATAATAGAAATAATCATGGAGAAGGTTATAAAACGCAGGAAACGCTAATGAAAAAGGTTATGAAACGTAGGAAACGATAATGACAAAGGTTATGAAACATAAATACAACGGAAATATTCCTCCTTTTTTACGTGAAAATGAATTGCACCAAAGTACAGTCTTGTGCTGTTGGCTTACATTGTGATTGTTTGTTATTCAACCAATCCAAAAAAGCTGCAGCAGGATATAAATGTACAAGCAGCCATACTCTACCCAGTAGTAGTAGTGTGGATTCAGTCCAGGACTGAAATGCCGCATTATAAGCGTGTAGACATCAAAGTTTTGGTTATTCAAAGATAATACTCCTTGAGAAAAATTGCAGCAAGTCAACATGCCTCAGTAGGAGCTGTATGCACTGTTCTAAAGGAGTAGCGTAAAACTGGCACTATTGATAACAGTAGTGGTCAAGGTATAAAATCGAAACTTTCCAAAAGCGATGCTAAGTATTTCAAAGTAGGTTGTTCTTGAGATAAACGACATTACATGTTACCTTGAGAATAGTAACATTCACATTAATTAGCAAAACAGTGGTCTCAATGGACGTGTAGCTGCTCGTAAACTTGAAATGGGCAGTAAAACGAGCAAAGTTAGAAACGTGTTCTTCTTATAAATGAGTCCAAGTTTGAATAGTTAAGCAACATTGAACGACAGTTTTCCTAACGGTGGAGAGGAGAACGGTATCAAAGTTAATGTACTACAACATCTACAGTCCAGTTCGGGGCTGCATCTCAGTCCCGAGAGGTGTTGGTGATCTACACAAAATTGATGATACCCTGACTGCTGACAAGTACAGGCAAATTCTGATCCATCATGATATTCTCTGGAGAACATACAGCGATTTTTCTTCCAGTAATCTAATGACTCCAAACACATTGGGAAGAAGATATGTTTATTGGGTAAATAGGTGGATGGAATATTCACAAATGTAACCTTACTTGTATGAAGTCCCAACAGAATCATTCTACAGGCTCTATGACCTTGTGTAAAAACTGAGAAGGTCAGAGGACAATCAAGCAATGTGGAGGAATATTGGACAGTTGGAACAATACACCGTTGTAAGCTACATTTTTATTGTTTTCATTTAGTCATTTATAGAGAGCGCAGAATTTTACGATTTGGAAAATTCGTGTAGTGAGCAGAAGGCGAGTATGGTATAAATGCAAGTTAGTATGCTAAACAGTGAGTTATTGAATAAGTTCACGTATGACTTAGTTTTAATAGCCTTTAATACAGACATCGTTACAACAAAATAAAGTATAATGCACTGTTATTTCAGCGCGATATTTCTGTAACCTTGTAAGAACACATTTAAAAATTTAAATGTTACCATAAATTCATCACAGTGTATATAGATTCACAAATAAAAACTAAAGATTCGCCACAATGATTAAAATAAAATAAATATTTTTTCTTTAATAGGCTTACTTAATTTAAGATTTAAGTGTTCAATAACGAAGGCATCTAGTGGCTCAATGGAAGTCTGCAGCCCATTGTATAGCTTTGTACTTAACAACAACCTACTTACCAAAATCCAATACACATACGAGTAGTTTTAATCGAGTTGCAACACAAACTGCGAGATGTATCCCTAAATTAATTAATTTTGATAAATAAACAAATACGTAACTCACCGAGTAACTAAAATACAGCATAGACATGATAGCTAACACCCAATATCTTTTCCGACACTAACATGACTCACTCATTAACTCATTGCTTAGCTTACTAACTCTTATTTATACTGTACTCGCCTTCTATTCACTGCACCAATTTTCTAGACCACAACATCCTGCGTCCTCTAGCAAACATTTAAATTAAAACATAACAAATATAGTTTAGAACAATATATTGACAAAATGTATGGCAGCACGAAAATAAAGTTTAAAACTCTATGTAGAGTAAATGATTCACATATAAAACACTAATGCAGGGTATAAGTTATTCGCTTTATTTTGTATTTTCTGTGATAATGTTTCGCACTATTAATAAACTCACAGTGTAGTTGTTTGTGACTTGTGTGAGCATCAGTTGTATTTTTCTATAATGTGTCCATACATATATATATATTAATACAGAGTTAAGGTTTATAGTGCTACACCAACAATTATTCTAATCATACACATTTAAGAGAAGCAGCCTACCTCACAGCTAATACTAGCTTGTACAAGTGTCTCTTTCTATATTGATGCTCTTAACTGTGTGATGATACAGGGTCGAGTAAGAATAAGCCTCTACAGAGTGTCCGTGGTAGTATATACCTTTGGTCCACGATGAATAATTGGCTCAGACTTGCAACTTTAACATCCTGTTAACATCCTGTTTAACATCCTGTTCAATACTCGATGTATTATTTTCTAGATACGAAAAGGCAAGATACAGCAGTTATTTGAATTGCTACCTCATGTTAGCGTTTTAAACATGACGTACTTGCTCATTCTTTACACTTACTCGGGATTTTCATGTTCACTTCAGGATTTTAAACACAACTTGCATGTTGTACCTATTTTTGTCGATTTTGGAAGAAGTTGTGCTACAAAGTGAAGAGTTATCCGTGGATTCACTGTTCAAAAAAACAGGGTGTGGGTATAGTATTACAGTCGATTGTGTGTTACCTGTACGACATAACGTCTTACACAGAAACCAGCACTCTACCAAATACGTGTGATTCATAAGAGTTTGGCCACCAGAGGGCTGTTCAGGAATAAAAAGGTTGAATGCCTACACCTCCTCTGTACTTACAGCAGACAAACACGTGTTAAATATCACCTGCAGAACGCAATGAGCTAATAATACTATATGACAAAAAATAGTGCTAAAACAACTATTATTTAAACTATTTGAAACTTTGTACCGTCAGTTGCGGTTTGTGTTTTAGTGAACACTCCTGAAGAAGCTGTAAAGCGAAACGTTGGGTGTCTAATTAAATAAAAACAACATTTTGGTGTTATAAGGTCGTTTATTTCTAGGATTAATATGCCTTCTATACACTAATATGTACTACAGAAATTAAATAACTTAGATATATCCTAAGACAATTATATTTGGTAACGGCCATGTACACATTCAATCCCTGCAATTGACGTAAATGATAACTACGCTTTCAGATTTGTGCCTCTTTCATGCTTGTCTTGGCGCGAAACGTTTATGACCAAGCAGCGCATCAGATGAAACAAACACAACGTTCCAAAGTTCAGCGTTATCGCTCGTAAAGTATAGACATTTAAACTTTGTAGCTAAACTGTTCACCCGTATTGTTGTTGGCCCCCCAGTGGCACAGCGGCATGTCTGCGGACTTACAACGCTAGAAACCGGGTTTCGATACCCGTGGTGGGCAGAACACAGATAGCCCTTTGTGTAGCTTTGTGCTTAACTACAACCAACAACAACAACAGTATTGTTGCTGAATATTATCCTACTGTTAGTTTGACTCGGATCAAGTAAAGGATTGCCGTCCCTAATTTAGCAGTGTAAGACTAGGGAGAAGGCAGCTAGTCATCACCGCCCACCGCCAACTCTTGGGCTACTCTTTAACCAACGAATAGTTGGATTGACCGTCACTTTATAACGCCCACACAGTTGAAAGGGTAAAGCTTGTTTGGTGGGACGGGGATTCGTACTCGCGACCCGCAGCTTGCGAGTCGAGCTTCCTAACCACCTGGCCGTGCCGGGGCCCTAACCATCTGGCCATGCCGGGGCCAAGTAAAGAAAAACGATACAACCAGGTTATCCTGGTTTCGTCAAGTGAAATATAGTTTGTGGTTTTTAACTTTATATTTTATGTTATCTGAAATTATATAACTTTTATTGCCCAAAAGAAAGCGTACTTCCTAAATCCATTCAATTATTCTATTAACAATGTCGTTTTAATCTTTATTCAGGCTCGGTCTCTATCTCACAGTATTTCATAAGAGTTTCAGTTTCCACTAGTTCTAGATTCTCACTCCCCCCCTTTCCATTCCATTCTTGTCTGTAAGACAGTCACACTGACAATATTCCGATTGAAACCAACCTAAACACTGCCTTGACGTCATGGTGATCTACTATAGATACCTGTGAAGCCAATGATGATCATTCCACTAACCTTCACACCTTAGAGTGCCTACTCATTTCCACTTCAACCCTTCCACTAACTTTCACACAATAGAGTACCTACTCATTCCTATTTCAACCCTTCCACTAACTTTCACACAATAGAATACCTACTCATTCCTATTTCAACCCTTCCACTAACTTTCACACCTTAGAGTACGTACTCATTCCCATTTCAACCTTTCCACTAACTTTCACGCCTTAGAGTATCTACTCATTCCCACTTCAATCCTTCCACTAACTTTCACACAATAGAGTACCTACTCATTCTCACTTCAACCCCTCCACTAACTTTCACGCCTTAGAGTACCTACTCATTCCCATTTCAACCCTTCCACTAACTTTCACACCTTAGAGTACCTACTCATTCCCATTTCAACCCTTCCACTAATTTTCACGCCTTAGAGTACCTACTCATTCCCATTTCAACCCTTCCACT
>NW_013679256.1:6323-8518 GCF_000517525.1 Limulus polyphemus | reverse complement strand
AGTTCCGTCATTAAATCATGCTGGTAACTATTATAAGCTAGCTTCTAGTTCCGTCATTACATCATGCTGGTAATTATTATAAGCTAGCTTCTAGTTCCGTCATTAAATCATGCTGGTAACTATTATAAGCTAGCTTCTAGTTCCGTCATTACATCATGCTGGTAACTATTATAAGCTAGCTTCTAGTTCCGTCATTAAATCATGCTGGTAACTATTATAAGCTAGCTTCTAGTTCCGTCATTACATCATGCTGGTAACTATTATAAGCTAGCTTCTAGTTCCGTCATTAAATCATGCTGGTAACTATTATAAGCTAGCTTCTAGTTCCGTCATTACATCATGCTGGTAACTATTATAAGCTAGCTTCTAGTTCCGTCATTAAATCATGCTGGTAATTATTATAAGCTAGCTTCTAGTTCCGTCATTAAATCATGCTGGTAACTATTATAAGCTAGCTTCTAGTGCCGTCATAACATCATGCTGGTAACTATTATAAGCTAGCTTCTAGTTCCGTCATTAAATCATGCTGGTAACTATTATAAGCTAGCTTCTAGTTCCGTCATAACATCTTGCTGGTAACTATTATAAGCTAGCTTCTAGTGCCGTCATAACATCTTGCTGGTAACTATTATAAGCTAGCTTCTAGTGCCGTCATAACATCATGCTGGTAACTATTATAAGCTAGCTTCTAGTTCCGTCATAACGTCATGCTGGTAATTATTATCACACTACAAAATATGATCTGGGTCGTTGATTATTCTGGGTCTGAGTTCTCGAAGGTGAAATTTAACGTTATCTAATACAAACACGTGCAGTCGGAGCGTCAAGGAGCGACGGTATACAATCTCTCTGATTACTCTTGTTTTAACTTTAAATATAAATTATATTCGCAGTTCGGTCATTAAATATTACTGTTAACTTTATGAGCTACGGCTTCGTATTTCAGTCGACACACTCATGTTAACTGTTAATGTGATAGACAGTTTCCATGGGGCGTGCGGCTTAACTCTGAAAGTTTACAGAAGAAAATAATCCTTGCTTTAAGTTCAGTTTTCCTTTAACACTATAGTTGTCTGTGAAAGTATTATAAAACTATTTGTACTCAAGATATGTCTGAAAGCAAGATAACGTTCACCGAGTTTTTGTTTTGCAGTATCCCTGTACACTGTATCTAGTATTTACTCTCCTCTACCACGTGCTGTTGCTAAGTCAGCAGTGTAAGGTAAATAGAACAGTTGACCTGTGATAATACCACGTTGAATGGCACACTGTAAAAGGTTGTAGCATGCATGAAAAAATGTGACCCTCACCCGTGCACATAGGTTAGTTAACTAAACCTAACATAAGAAGGATAACAAGGGTCACTTGACCCATCGGCCTATTTCAAGCCCTGACTTCCTGTACCATTTGAACCCTCTATTGAACTCACATCCGAACACAATATTTCAAATTGTTATAAAACAACCGAAGTTTCAAGCCTGTTGGTTTTTTTTTCAGTATTTCACCGACTTTTCGGCGTTTAAACCGCAACATTTAATCTAATCCACCCTTTAATCTTTATCCATACATATCAGAGATCACAGAAAAATAACACCTGTTATTAGGTGACTCCAATCTGGGGGCCACGAGCTCGAATACCGTCACCGAACATGCTCGTTATAACATCCCGGTCAATCCTACTTTTCGTTGATAAAAAGAGTAACTAACGAGTTGGCGGTATTCACTAGCTGCCTGCCTTCCATCTAATTTATCATTTCTAAATTTGGGACGGTTAGGTAGATAGCCCTCCAGCAGCTTTGCACGAAAAACAAACAAAGATATTTTAAGATCTCACGTGATATTTTATATAATAGATAAATAAACACCTATGTAGTTTAGGCCTGAAATGCGAAGTTGGCAGAGTGCCAACTATCTTGAATTTCTAAGATAATGTTGGCTCATTGCCAAGATATGCTTCATTGATAACACAGGAGTGCGAATTTAAACTTCCTAAAGTTGTGTTCTGGTTTTAATAACGGATTTTCCATAATTCAGCTACTCAGATTTTGAAAATAATAATCGTGTTTTTTTTTATCACGTAAGGAATTTTTACAAATTGGGGGGAAAAAACTCCTACTTAGATTAAGTTATTATTTTGGTTACCACAATGAACATGTTTTATTATTATGTTTGTTGACAAAAATACAAACAAACTG
>NW_013679256.1:4169-5919 GCF_000517525.1 Limulus polyphemus | reverse complement strand
ACGTTATGACATTTAACAAGTTTGTAACTAGGTGTGCCTATAGTGGAAAGAATGGGTCGGAGGGAAGCCATATAACATACCAGATAGAGAAAGCGAAGAAGCAACATTTTCAGATATAATAGTTTTGTTCTTTAGTCCTCTTATGCTAAGAGATAACGCCATTGTTTAAGGTTTTAAATTTTGAAGAATCGTCCAGAATATCATGTATTTTATTAAGGTAGTCAATTTTGTTCAGAATAACAATAGCATTGCCTTTATCAGGGCACGTAACATGGATGTTTTTATTTAGTGACAATTCAAGATCTTAGGGTTAAGATTTCGTTAGGGGTTAGAGGGTTAGGTTCTCTCTTACTATTAAAATCATAAAATATAGATAGAACAAGATTTTTTAATTTAGTAATCAAAATTTAAAAAATCATGGGATTGATGAAGATTGCCTTTATCGTGCATGGGAAGGTCTTTCGGATTTCTGTATAGCAGTTCGAATGGACAAAGTAAATTGGAATAATTCAGTTTTCGCGGAGGAAGAGAGAAATTAAGTCCTTTAGCTAGGGCTGATTTACATTGGTTACTTAGTGTAATATTAGTGAGGTTCACATTCAAATTATCAGGATCAAAACTATCAGAAAAGTTGTTAGTTAATTTGCCCAGCTTCACATTTTGGACATGTTCAATTCGGGTGATTTTTTTGTCGTTGTGTTGGCTTAGCTTGTTAAGTAGATGGGTGTAATCTAACTTAACAATGGCGTTCCGAAGATTTGTTGTGTTGACGTTAAACTTCTCAGTAAGTTGTCTCTTCTGACGGTGTTTTAGTTGAAGTTCGTGATCCAACAATTTCTTTTGACAAGTCCTGTAAGCTGAAGAATTTTGTAGGTTTCTATTGGATAATTTAAAATGGAGGAACTTAGGAATGACGTGTCGGAGCTTTCATTTAGTAAGGAAGCAAATATCGAGATTAACATTCTTCATTATAAAGTCCCATTTTTCACAGGCACGATATACACGCAGAGTATCGTTTCCATATCGTCGAATCAGAACATTAGCAATCGATGTGTTGGAAGGAAAACAATGATGATTAATAAACAAGATTACGACACTTATGATATATAACATTGTTTATTGACATGACATTTTTTGAAAAATCTGTACGTCACGGAGAGAAGTGGATATCATTTTCGGATTCAACGTACAGGAATGACTGTAGAACATGTAAAAATCTCAAGACAATAAAACCATCGCAGGCCCGTGTAATTAACCAAGTGCGTTGACTGTAATTATAACATTTTTTAACAAAATAAGCAGATGCCATGAACTATTAAAGTATTACTTTTCAGCATGTAAAAATGGTGTGCTAGATTATCGTATGTTTGTAGACTTGTGTTTGTGAAGTTCGTTAACAATTTTCTTAAAATATTTCACTCCGACAGTATATTGAGAAAAGGTTAGTTTAGACTGCAATGGCTTGTTACGTATTGTGAATTTGAAATAATCCGAAGCCGATATTTTAGTTAATTTACGCTACATGACAACAAGATTGACACACACCATCTTCGTTTTTCACACAAATACGTTTTAATATATATATACAACAGTACAATTTACAACAGCAATTATTACGAATAGTTACCACAAGCAAAGATTTATAAAACAAAAATTTCACTAATTTACAAACAACATAAAATCTTCTTTCTAGTTCAGAGTCTTCTTGATATCCAGCGAGTTAACTTAAAGTCGATGTACGTACAATTGC
>NW_013679256.1:2896-4159 GCF_000517525.1 Limulus polyphemus | reverse complement strand
GTTCATATTAAAAATAAATACATGGCAACAAATTCGTTACTCACAATACATATCTAACACTATAAGTTATGTATGTTTTTAAATACAAACTTAATCTAAACAACGTTCATATTAAAAATAAATACATGGCAACAAATTCGTTACTCACAATACATATCTAACACTATACGTTATGTATGTTTTTAAATACAAACTTAATCTAAACAACGTTCATATTAAAAATAAATACATGACAACAAATTCGTTACAGGCTTCCCTGCTGTTTTTGTGTGCTTATATGAAACTTTGATGTTGTATCCTGCTTTTAGCTAACATGACTAGAAAACAGTGGCTATTTCACAACAGCAACTTAAATATTTGTTTTTATTTTGATGTCTAAGGTTAGTGGTTTTTGGTATGTTTCAGTTCATCAAGAACATGGTGTTATTTGTTTATAGTAGCCAGACCTTGAAGTTTTAGCTATAACTTTTCAATCAGACAACACATAATAATTACATTTTAGGTAAAATGAACAATGAACCCAGTTTCTTTTTATGTTAAAGAAGTTCAAAGTTATGGAGTTTACTTGTGTCACAGAAGGTCAAAGTTATGGAGTTTATTTGTAACACAGAAGTTCAAACTTATAGAGTTTATATGTGTAACAGTAGTTCAAACTTATGAAGTTTATTTGTGCCAAAGAAGGTCAAGGTCATGGAGTTTACTTATATCACAGAAGCTCTAATTATGGAGTTTATTTGTGACACAGAAGTTCAAACTTATAGAGTTTATATGTGTAACAATAGTTCAAACTTATGAAGTTTATTTGTGCCAAAGAAGGTCAAGGTCATGGAGTTTACTTGTATCACAGAAGCTCTAATTATGGAGTTTGTTTGTGTCACAGAAGTTCAAAGTTACGGAGTTTATTTGTGACACAGAATTTCAAAGTTATGGAGTTCATATGTGTAACAATAGTTCAAACTTATGAAGTTTATTTGTGCCAAAGAAGATCAAGGTCATGGAGTTTACTTGTATCACAGAAGCTCTAATTATGGAGTTTGTTTGTGTCGCAGAAGTTCAAAGTTACGGAGTTTATTTGTGACACAGAATTTCAAAGTTATGGAGTTAATTTGAATCCACCCTAAGCCATTAGTTGATATTAAACATGATTAAATACAGAAGAGAACTGTCCATAAAGTTCAAGAAGAAGATTTTAAATTTTTGGCACATTTTTACATCATCTGATAGTTCATATTTCTCATTTGGCACATTTTTACATCATCTGAT
>NW_013679256.1:0-2361 GCF_000517525.1 Limulus polyphemus | reverse complement strand
ACATTAATTCCTTTGACTTTCACTCTGCAACCCAGCAAGTAGTGGTCTGTCCGCTTATAATGCTAAACATTAATTCCTTTGACTTTCACTCTGCAACCCAGCAAGTAGTGGTCTGTCCGCTTATAATGCTAAACATTAATTCCTTTGACTTTTACTCTGCAACCCAGCAAGTAGTGGTCTGTCCGCTTATAATGCTAAACATTAATTCCTTTGACTTTTACTCTGCAACCCAGCAAGTAGTGGTCTGTCAGCTTATAATGCTAAACATTAATTCCTTTGACTTTTACTCTGCAACCCAGCAAGTAGTGGTCTGTCAGCTTATAATGCTAAACATTAATTCCTTTGACTTTTACTCTGCAACCCAGCAAGTAGTGGTCTGTCCGCTTATAATGCTAAACATTAATTCCTGTCACGGGCACAGCACAGGTAGCTGTTGTGTAGGTTTGCTTAACAACAAATACTTTTATTTGGTTTAATCACAACCAGAACATTCTTTTTGACTTGTCATTTTGTAATCATGCAAAGCTACTGTACCATTTCAGGCTCTTTTTGTTTTTATATATTGTAGTAGGAGCCAATCATGGCCATAGCTAGCAATGAGGTCATCAAAGTCTGGCCCTTTGTTAAAAGGTAATGCACTGTTTAATCTAACGTCCATATGGAAAAGGTAAAGCTGACCCTATGTGCTTGTTGATGTTTGGACCTCAGGTAAATGTCCACTCTAGCTACAGCCATGGAGCTAATGTTTTTGGCTTGTATTTTTTCCTTATGACTGAAAGATGTTACAGACTTCTGACTATGAAATGTCTTAACATATGCTTGCCAGTTTTCTATGAGATTTGTAGAGAAGTTTATTCTTGTAAGCTATATTTGAGGTAGAGAGCACATAACATCAAGAATCTTGGAACTTTACAAATATCTAGATAAGGGTACATTAATTAAATACAAGTTATCAGTGATGAAAGAAGTTTGTAAAGTATGTATTGAGTAGTGATTGAGAATTCAGTGTTTATGAAAGATCGAATATAGTTAAACAGTAGGTTAGTCAGACTTGTATCAATCAACTAGAATTCCCAGGTCACTCGGCGGTAATGCTAAAAATTGGGTTTACATATCCATGGTAGGCAGATAGCCAACCCATTGTGATTAACACAAACCAAACCTTAAGTTAAAGAAGTTAGTGCATGAAATATACACAACCAAGAGAACAAACAAGCAGAAGATTTGAAGTTAAAGAAACTAGTTTTGAGACATTCATGTGTCCTTGTCAGTTGAGAGTTAAATAATAATAATAATAATAATATAAATTGTTTTCCTACAAAATTCTTTAAAACTGAATCACTCTTAATGCTCTTGTAAGGCTGATTTGTACTGGTCATCCCATGCTCGAGTTTTTTTATTCAAACAAATGGATAAAATTGTTAAATCAGAAACATTTTATATGAAAATGTGAAGTAAATAAACAGTTTTTCCTGGAAATAAGTTCTAGATACATTTGTTTAACTTTTCTTTTCACAGGTTTGTATTTTCTCACTGTCCAAACTTCTACTTCCTGGTAGTTCTCAGTATCTTGATAGCATTTCTCTATAAATCTTGGGTGGATTGGATCTGGCCTGAGATACAGGGTAAGTATTCAATAATTTGTTTTTATTCTGATATGAAACTAACTGGGTGGATTGGATCTGACCTGAGATACGGGGTAAGTATTAGATAATTTGTTTTTATTCTGATATGAAACTAACTGGGTAGATTGGATCTGGCCTGAGATACGGGGTAAGTATTCGATAATTTGTTTTCTTTCTGATATGAAACTAACTGGGTGGATTGGATCTGGCCTGAGATACGGGGTAAGTATTCAATAATTCTTTTGTTTCTGATATGAAACTAACTGGGTGGATTGGATCTGGACTGAGATACGGGGTAAGTATTCGATAATTCTTTTCTTTCTGATATGAAACTAACTGGGTGGATTGGATCTGGACTGAGATACGGGGTAAGTATTCAATAATTTGTTTTCTTTCTGATATGAAACTAACTGGATGGATTGGATCTGGTCTGAGATACGGGGTAAGTATTCGATAATTTGTTTTCTTTCTGATATGAAACTAACTGGATGGATTGGATCTGGTCTGAGATACGGGGTAAGTATTAGATAATTTGTTTTCTTTCTGATATAAAACTAACTGGGTGGATTGGATCTGGTCTGAGATACGGGGTAAGTATTCAATAATTCTTTTCTTTCTGATATAAAACTAACTGGGTGGATTGGATCTGGTCTGAGATACGGGGTAAGTATTCGATAATTCTTTTCTTTCTGATATAAAACTAACTGGGTGGATTGGATCTGGTCTGAGATACGGG
>NW_013679255.1:5951-8490 GCF_000517525.1 Limulus polyphemus | reverse complement strand
GAGTAGGCTGTTAATTAGTTAGCAGTAATTCTACTATATTATAGTAGGCTGTTAATTAGTTAGCAGTAATTCTACTATATTATAGTAGGCTGTTAATGAGTTAGCAGTAGATGTACTATAGTAGAGTTGGCTGTTAATGTGTTAGCAATAGGTGTACTATAGTAGAGTAGAATGTTAATGAGTTAGCAGTAGATAGTACACGTACTGCTATTTCATTAACAGCCTACTCTACTATAGTACACCTACTGCTGTCTCATTAACAACCTACTCTATTATTGTACATCTACTGTTAACTCATTAAGAACCTACTCTACTACAGTACACCTACTGCTAACTCATTAACAGCCTACTCTATTATAGTATACCTACTACTAACTCATGAACAGCCTACTCTAATATAATATATCCACTGCTTACTCATTAACAACCTACTCTACCATAGTATACCTTCTGCTAACTTCTTAACACCCTACTCTACTATTGTAAGTTTAATGCTAACTCATTAACACCCTACTCTACTATAGTACATCTAGTGCTAACTCATTAACATCCCACTTTACTATAATACATCTACTTCTAACTCATTAAAAACCTACTATAATATAGTAGAAATACTGCTAACTCATTAACAGCCTACTCTACTATAGTACATCTACTGCCAACTCATTAACAGCCTACTACTCTATAGTACATCTACTGCTATAGTAAATAATAGAGTAGGTTGTTAATGAGTTAGCAGTAGATGTACTATAGTAGAGTAGGCTGTTAATGAGTTAGCTGTAAGTATACTATAATAAAGTAGGCTTTTAATGAGTTAGCAGTAGGTATACTATAGTAGAGTAGAATGTTAATAAGATAGCAGTAGATTTACTATAGCAGTAGATGTACTATAGTATAGTAGGCTGTTAATCAGTTAGCAGTAGATGTACCATAGTAGAGTAGGCTGTTAATGAGTTAGCAGTAGATGTACTATAGTAGAGTAGGATGTTAATGTGTTAGCAAGAGGTCTACTATAGTAGAGTAGGCTGTTAATGAGTTAGCAGTAGATGTACTATATTAGAGTATGCTGTTCATGAGTTAGCAGTAGGTATACTATAATAGAATAGGCTCTTAATGAGTTAGAAGTAGGTGTACTGTAGTAGAGTAGGTTTTAAATGAGTTAGAAGTAGATGTACTATAGTAAAGTGGGATGTTAATGAGTTAGCAGTAGATGTACTATAGTAGAGTAGGGTGTTAAGGATTTAGCAGTAAATTTACAATAGTAGAGTAGGCTGTTAATGAGTTAGCAGTGGGTATACTATAGTAGAGTAGGCTGTTAATGAGTTAGCAGTAGATGTACTATCTTAGAGTAGGCTGTTCATGAGTTAGCAGTAGATATACTATAATAGAATAGGGTTTTAATGAGTTAGAAGTAGGTGTACTGTAGTAGAGTAGGTTTTTAATGAGTTAGAAGTAGATGTACTATAGTAAAGTGGGACATTAACAGCCTACTTTACTATGGTACATCTACTGCTAACTCTTTAACAACCTACTCTAATATAGTACATTTACTGCTAACTCATTAACAGCCGACACTAATATAGTACATCTACTGCTAACTCATTAACAGCCTACTCTACTATAGTATACCTACTGCTAACTCATTAACAGCCTACTCTACTATTGTAAATTTACTGCTAATCCTTAACACCCTACTCTACTATAGTACATCTACTGCTAACTCATTAAAAAAGAGCCAACTCTACTATAGTACATCTACTGCTAACTAATGTGTTAGCAATAGGTCTACTATATTATAGTAGGCTGTTAATGAGTTAGCAGTAGATGGACTATAGTAGAGTTGGCTGTTAATGTGTTAGCAATAGGTATACTATAGTAGAGTAGAATGTTAATGAGTTAGCAGTAGATTTACTATAGGAGTACATGTAATATATTATAGTAGGTTGTTAATGAGTTGTCAGTAGATGTACTATAGTAGAGTAGGCTGTCAATGAGTTAGCAGTAATTCTACTATATTATAGTAGGCTGTTAAGGAGTTAGCAGTAGATGTACTATGGTAGATTTGGCTGTTAATGTGTTAGCAATAGGTATACTATAGTAGAGTAGAATGTTAAAGAGTTAGCAGTAGATTTACTATAGCAGCAGATGTACTATAGTATAGTAGGCTGTTAATGAGTTGGCAGTAGATGTACTATAGTAGAGTAGGCTGTTAATTAGTTAGCAGTAATTCTACTATATTATAGTAGTCTGTTAATGCGTTAGCAGTAGATGTACTATAGTAGAATTGGCTGTTAATGTGTTAGCAATAGGTATACTATAATAGAGTAGAATGTTAATGAGTTAGCAGTAGATTTACTATAGCAGTACATGTACTATAGTATAGTAGGCTGTTAATGAGTTGGCAGTAGATGTACTATAGTAGAGTAGGCTGTTAATGAGTTAGCAGTAATTCTACTATATTATAGTAGGCTGTTAATTAGTTAGCAGTAATTCTACTATATTATAGTAGGCTGTTAATTAGTTAGCAGTAATTCTACTA
>NW_013679255.1:4311-5941 GCF_000517525.1 Limulus polyphemus | reverse complement strand
GAGTTAGCAGTAGGTATACTATAGTAGAGTAGGCTGGTAATGAGTTAGCAGTAGGTATACTATAGTAGAGTACGCTGTTAATGAGTTAGCAGTAAATTTACTATAGCAGTAAATGTACTATAGTATAGTAGGCTGTTAATGAGTTGGCAGTAGATGTACTATAGTAGAGTAGGCTGTTAATGAGTTAGCAGTAATTCTACTATATTATAGTAGGCTGTTAATGAGTTAGCAGTAGATGTACTATAGTAGAGTAGGGTGTTAAAGAGTTAGCAGTAAATTTACAATAGTAGAGTAGGGTGTTAAGAAGTTAGCAGTAGGTGTAATGAAGTAGAGTAGGTTGTTAATGAGTTAAAAGTAGATGTACTATAGTAGATTGGGATGTTAATGAGTTAGCAGTAGGTATATTATAGTAGAGTAGGATAATAATGAGTTAGCAGTAGATGTACTATAGTAAAGTAGGCTGTTAATGATTTAGCAGTAGATGTACCATAGTAGAGTAGGTGTTAAGGAGTTAGCAGTAAATTTGCAATAGTAGAGTAGGATGTTAAGGAGTTAGCAGTAGGTATACTATAGTAGAGTTGGCTGTTAATGTGTTAGCAGTGGATATATTATATTAGAGTAGGCTGTTAATGAGTTAGCAGTAAATTTATAATAGTAGAGTAGGTTGTTAATAAGTTAGCAGTGGATATATTATATTAGAGTAGGCTGTTCATGAGTTAGTAGTAGGTATACTATAATAGAGTAGGCTGTTAATGAGTTAGCAGTAGGTGTACTGTAGTAGAGTAAGTGGTTAATGAGTTAGCAGTAGATGTACTATAGTGAAGTAGGTTGTTAAAGAGTTAGCAGTAGATGTACTATAGTAGAGTAGGTTGTTAATGAGACAGCAGTAGGTGTACTATAATAGAGTAAGCTGTTTATGAAATAGCAGTAGGTGTACTGTAGTAGAGTAGGTTGTTAATGAGTAAGCAGTAGATGTACTATAGTAGAGTAGGCTGTTAATGAGTTACCAGTAGGTATACTATACTATAGTAGAGTAGGCTGGTAATGAGTTAGCAGTAGGTATACATTAGTAGAGTAGGCTGTTAATGAGGTAGCAGTAAATTTACAATAGTAGAGTAGGTTGTTAATGAGTTAGCAGTGGATATATTATATTAGAGTAGGCTGTTAATGAGTTAGCAGTAAATTTACAATAGTAGGGTAGGTTGTTAATGAGTTAGCAGTGGATATATTATATTAGAGTAGGCTGTTCATGAGTTAGTTGTAGGTATATTATAATAGATTACGCTGTTAATGAGTTAGCAGTAGATGTACTATAGTAAAGTAGGTTGTTAAAGAGTTAGCAGTAGATGTACTATAGTACAATAGGTTGTTAATGAGACAGCAGTAGGTGTACTATAGTAGAGTAGGCTGTTAATGAAATAGCAGTAGGTGTACTGTAGTAGAGTAGGTTGTTAATGAGTTAGCAGTAGATGTACTATAGTAGAGTGGGATGTTAATGAGTTAGCAGTAGATGTACTATAGTAGAGTAGAATGTTAATGAGTTAGCAGTAGATTGACTATAGTAGAGTAGGCTGTTAATGAGTTAGCAGTAGATGTACTATAGTAGATTAGGTTGTTCATGAGACAGCAC
>NW_013679255.1:0-3400 GCF_000517525.1 Limulus polyphemus | reverse complement strand
GTAGGCTGTTAATGAGTTAGCAGTAGATGTACTATAATAGAGTAGGCTGTTAATGAGTTAGCAGTAGATGTACTATAGTTGAGTAGGTTGTTAATGAGTTAGCAGTAGATGTACTATAGTAAAGTGGGATGTTAATGAGTTAGCAGTAGATGTACTATAATAGAGTAGGCTGTTAATGAGTTAGCAATAGGTCTACTATAGTAGATTAGGCTGTTAATGAGTTAGCAATAAATTTACAATAGTAGAGTAGGGTGTTAAGGAGTTAGTAGAAGGTATACTATAGTAGAGTAGGTTGTTAATGAGTTAGCAGTGGATATATTATATTAGAGTAGGCTGTTCATGAGTTAGTAGTAGGTATACTATAATATATAGTACATCTACTGCTAACTCATTAACAGCCTACTCGTAAAGTAGGCTGTTAATGAGTTAGCAGTAGGTATACTATAGTAGAGTAGGCTGTTAATGAGTTAGCAGTAAGTATACTATAGTAGAGTAGGCATTTAATGAGACAGCAGTAGGTGTACTATAGTAGAGTAGGCTGTTAATGAGTTAGCAGTGGATATGTTATATTAGAGTAGACTGTTCATGAGTTAGTAGTAGATATACTATAGTAGAGTAGGTTGTTAATGAGTTAGCAGTAGGTATACTATAGTAGAGTAGAATGTTAATGAGTTAGCAGCAGATTTACTATAGCAGTAGATGTACTATAGTAGGCTGTTAATGAGTTGGTAGTAGATGTACTATAGTAGAGTAGGTTGTTAATGAGTTAGCAGTAGATGTACTATAGTAGAGCAGGTTGTTAATGAGTTAGCAGTAGATGTACTATAGTAGAGTAGGCTGTTAATGAGTTAGCAGTAGATGTACTATAGTAGAGTAGGCTGTTAATGAGTTAGCAGTAGGTGTACTATAGTAAAGTAGGCTGTTAATGAAATAGCAGTACATAAGTGTAACTTTCTGATCCTAATACTTTTGAAGATATTAGGTTGTGTCGAAATGTGACATCAGCATTATGAAACGGGCAGGCTTAAAACTAAAATAAAGACAATTTTTTCGAAAGTTATTTTCTAAGATGTTCCAGAAGTACAGCTCGTGCTTAGCTGATGCCCACAAAATCTCACAGACTCATGTGAAGTAAGTCAATATTAGACCATGTCACAGTGGATTTGATTATTTGCTCTCCTTCTGTAGTGTAGCGTGCGACTGAGTTGTAAACATAGAAGTAATAAAAAGAAGTTCAGGTAACATGTGGAATTGGTTCTTATGAAAAAGTTTTCACTCGTATCTTATTATTTTCATTTAATGATGGCAACTTCACCATATTCTTTACATGTAATGATGACAACTTCACCATGTAAAAACATAGACTTCAAAATAACTTCACTGAATGCATCATATGATTAGCAGTTAGATATTTACCTTTACTTTAGGGCTAATGGATTGTTCATCTCGTTATCAAAGAAATTACTACAGGAATAGGTGAAATTTTAACTGTGGGGAGAATAAATTATTTATATTTCTGTATCTCGTACGTGCTTTTAATACGATGTAGATATTATATCTAACACACTTGACACTTCTGTAGGTCCTACGGGGCTGGGCGTGGCTTGATGTTCCATTCTTTCAATTTGTATATAATTTATATAAAGCCGGGATGGCTAAAGTGGATATATTTTGTTTATAACTTTCCGCGACCATAATATTCTAAAGTTTACTTGATATTGAATTCCATATCAATACAGTTGTTTTTTGATAACCATATCCTACGCAGCTTTTTAATACATATCCCCATATCTAATATAGGAGATATTTGATATCGATGGCTTACATAGCTTTTTAAAATATACATTTCTATATCTAGCAGAAGAGATAGTGTATAACCATATCTTACGTTGCTTTCTTTCATACACTGGCCCATGATGGATTATTCTTTATATCCATATCTTACATAGCTTTCTTTAATTAATAGACGGATCCATAATGGATTATTCTTTATATCCATATCTTACATAACTTTATTTAATTAATACAAGGATCCATAATGGATTATTCTTTATATCCATATCTTACATAGCTTTCTTTAATTAATACACGGATCCATATATATTGAAGGACATTATTCATTGTTGTTTATCTTTTCCAGTTACAATTGAAACAGAAATACCTATATTATTTGTTTCTTAATTATAAATAGCGTCATTTTTTTGAGCGGGTATAAACAAATGATTATTTCTAAATTCCTCACCTCCGAAAACTAGCAGACGTCGCTAATATTTAAACAGCTACACGTTCATCTACAAAAATATGTACTTGTTCCAGAAGGTTACACTTGTGGGGAATCATGTGTCCGTTAACTAATAGCGTTCCACCAGCTGACGCTTACATCCATCTCATACTATGATTCTGGTTTGTTTCCGACAATAGATTACAGTAACAAGCTGTTTAACAGTTTGAAGTTTGTTTGTTTTTTAAACTAGAAGACATAACCGTCTTACAGACGGTAAATCGGCAGCATAAGGGAAGGACGAAAAGTAGTCATGGGGGAAAGAAGTCACTGTCATAAGTATTAGTTTTTAATATTTCTTTCATATTTAATATCCCACCCCAAATGTACATTATAGTAATTAGGTTAAGTCCTGCACTAAGGAATTAAACATTTGTTGTTGGCCTGTGGTGAACATTCTTTTGAAGACCTGGATGAAGGTGTTTGTGATGTTTCTATGGAAACTATGGAAGGTGACAGCGAACAGAGAGCGTTGTTAATGATAACATACAACAAATGATAGAATATATTGATGACTTAACATTTTGTTATTATAAAACCTTTTGCTCCATCATGTTGATATAGTATACTGCTGATTACGAGACCTCGTCTTTAAACGTGTTAATACTATTATGCATTTATTTGAAAGTGGGTTGAAAATAATGCAAACACCCCAAATATGTTTGTAAAGAGATCATGTTATAAGGTGTTTCTCATTTATGTTATTTCAATAAACTACTCATTACGTAGTGTGTCCCATCCTGGACAGTATCATCAGATTCCATGTTTCTATATTTATCAATTACACTACTCATTATGTAGCGTGGTCCATCCTCGTGGGTATCATCAGATTCCATGCTTATATATTTATCACTTACACTGCTCATTATGTGGCGTGTTCCATCCTGGTGACTATCACCAGATTCCATGCTTCTATATTCATCCATTACACTACTCATTATGTAACGTGTTCCATCCTGGTGAGTATCACCTGATTTCATGCTTCTATATTTATCCATTACACTGTTCATTATGTAACGTTTCCATCCTAGGTGAGTATCATCAGATTCAATGCTTCTATATTTATCAATTACACTACTCATTATGTGGCGTGTTCCATCCTGGTGAGTATCATCAGAT
>NW_013679254.1:6072-8801 GCF_000517525.1 Limulus polyphemus | reverse complement strand
TTGTCAACATGATACAGGATCGTTTCTTATACTTTACCAACTAACACATTGTTAACATGGTTGAACATAGCTTCCCATGCTTTACCAACCAAGGCAGTGCCAACATGATATAAGAATGTTTTAATGTGTTACATGTAAAATTTCACGCTACTCTGATATTTACACTAAAATCTAATACTGTGTTCAGTTTAGAATATATTTAGTGAGTAAAGCTGTGGGTCAGTTCTTTACTTTATTTTACAAGATAACTACCCTCCTCTTTGTCCTTTAATTTTAATTGGAAAGTATATTGTAACAACTAATCTAACAACAAAGACACCATAACAGTAGTGAAGCTCTGAATTTAATGATTATAACGTTTCGACCTACAATATCAGGTCATCATCACGTATACGTTACGTTCAATAAAACATTTTGGGCATAAAATGAACGGACTTTATTCCCCAGATAATAGTAGGAAAAAACCTTTTTATTTCAACCAACATTTTGCCCTTGTGACCTCACCAGGACACGGAGTACAAAAATCATGGCGTTCACTAAATATGCTTTATTAACTGTGACTGCAGTGTCCGGGACACTTGTACTGCAGTGTAAAAACTCCGGGACACTTGCACTGCAGTGTCCGGGACACTTGTACTGCAGTGTAAAACTCCGGGACACTTGTACTGCAGTGTAAAAACTCCGGGACACTTGTACTGCAGTGTAAAAACTCCGGAACACTTGTACTGCAGTGTCTGGGACACTTGTACTGCAGTGTAAAAACTCCGGGACACTTGTATTGCAGTGTCCGGGACACTTGTACTGCAGTGTAAAAGCGTATTCTAGTTTCATATTACAGGCTGTTGGTGATATTAAAAATTACAATTTTTCATCTTTTGTAAAACTAAATATTTTGATTCATGTTGCGATATTTAAAACTTAACAGATGGAGAGAGGGATAAAGGGAGTTAGGGGACATCATAAAACTTAAAACCGTAGAAACTGTTGTATATGTGATTTTATATATAGAATATTTAGATGTTAAGATATTTAAATAATATTAACATATTTCCAATCGATTGATTTTCCATTAGTTTTTGTTCCACTTTCGGTGGGTTAGCGGTAAGTTTAGGAACCGACAACGCTAAAGTTCGGGGTTCGAGTCCTCCCGGCGGACAAATAACCCATTATGTAACCTTGCCTTAAAAAACAACCTCTGGTTTCTTGAGATCTAGGGTAATAATAAACTCGTACATTTGTTTGTGATTATAAACCTTATTTGTGAAAATGCTTTCTCACTAGAAAAGTCTTTCTGTCTCAGTTCGTCTTATCTTTTCTCCAGAATTTTGTCCATATTTTAATTCTCCGTCATAAATATCACCACTTTTCAATTTGTTCTTTTACGTATCTATACTTTTAAAGGAATGTCTTTTCAGGTGGCGTATTTTTTACATTTCTTTTAAAGTTGTTGTTATGAAAAATATGGGTTCAGTTCTAGTTCTCATTCTTGTCTAACGTATCTGGGCTGTTAATCTGATGATTTGTTGGTCGCCATAAAAACGCGCTCCGCAATTTGTGGCTGTTGGTGCATTATAAGAATGGCTGTCATATCACACTAATAGCGAAAAGCCCAACAGTTGGCGGTGGGTGTGTTGACTAGCTGTCGTCCCTTTAGTCTATCAGTTCAAAATTAAACAAGCAAAATAATTACTGTTATGTCACAAAAGTGTGCAAAATGAGACAATAGGCTGTAAAAAACTAAAATATATTTAAAAAGAATTAAAAAACTCAAAATTTTTATTATGTCGCTAGTAATTATTCAAACTTTAGAACAGATACATATCCTTTGTTGTCATATGTTTATCTGGATAACAGCGTAATCTGTTGACCAACTGTAGTTGAATTTGTAGGCGTAGGTAGATGAACTGTATAAAAACTAAAAGTTTAGGGCATACATTTCACGCTAGATGGCTAACATAACTTATATTCAGAAAAAGTATATATATATATTTTTACTCCTCTTCGTTACAGTCACAGGTTTTGTGATTGATTGCTATATTTACAAGTGAATAAAACAACAACACTAGAGCAGAGACTGTCCACAGTGGTGGCTTTTTAACTGAAAGGCAACATTAAAAAATTAGTACACATATATTTTGTTAGATGGCAAGTTCAATTCGTTTGAAACTTCATCTATTTTCACATTGCCTCTCTTATTCTCGGGCCGAGTGGTTAGCATGCTGTACTGTGTGGGCGCAAAAAAAAAGAGCATTTCAATATAAAAGTTAGTACACATATTAGATACTAGATGGCATTACTTCTGATAATTCGGCTACAGGTATGATGGTTTAATAACAAAGTTTAAATTAACAGAAGGCAAAGCTGTGCATATTGACGTGCTCTTATTTCTTTCTTTCGTATATTCGCACAAACTACACGCGGGCTAAGTTTTACACTTAGTCAGCCCTAAATTTGAACTGACAGGCAACAGATCTACTGACAACTCTTGGGCTACTCTAAAATAATAGCTGTATTGTTCATGATGAACCCACGGTCAAAATGAAAGAAATCGATTTTACCCCCCCCCCCCTTACGGCTTATATCGTAAAAAATCGGGTTTTCGATATCCCTAGTGGGCACGTTACAGATAACCCATTGTATAGTTTTGTGCTTAACAGTAAACAAACAAATAAGTAATTTTGCAACACTGAGACATGGATAAATTGTCCATCTCTTTTGTAGTACAGCTT
>NW_013679254.1:2266-5442 GCF_000517525.1 Limulus polyphemus | reverse complement strand
TAGCGCAGATAGCCCTCGTGTAGCTTTGCGCGAAATTCAAAAACAAACAGACAAACCTTTTCTTCACGACGGATTAAACACAAAGCTAAATTTTTATCGTTTATTTATTGAAATCTTTTATCTTTAACCTCGAATATTGGTATTTCTAGGACGCTAGATAAAGCTTATTGAAATATTATTAACGTAATAATTTCTAAAGCTGCTAGTCCACGATTAACTTTCATTCTAGAGCAGTTGTACAACAATATAAAATTTTTACCATTGGTAGGTAGAGCTAGAAGCTTCAGTTCTACTTCTAGACATAACAGGATTATTTAATATAGAAATATAACACTGTTTGTCAACGATAATATTAATACTGGTAGATTCTACCCGGGACTTTTTATATTGCTATAATAACTAACATTTTGTATAAATTGCTTATGGAAATATCATAGGTCACTTTATTGTTTTAGTTTTCAGACAAAACTCTACGATATGCATGATATTTATGTTATCCAATAGTATTATGTATGTGAAATTATACTGTTTGTTACATTATAGATACTATCGCCATCTAGTGCCAGATATGTAACTGAATTATAAGTTTCTGTTGATAATTTCGATACTTTTAAAATATTTAAAAAATCCAACACTCGCAACAATATTATTATTATTATTTTCTTTTTATAATGCTTTAGAAAAAGTTTTAAATGTAAACTGTATTGTTATCTTAATTTAATAAAAAAAATCGACATGGTAAATAAAATTGTGTGATACATGGAGAATTTTTCGAGAAAAACATTTGAATTTTGCTCCTCAAAATATTGTAGTTATAATAAACCAGATGGCGTACTATATTTTTTATAACAAACGATTGTATAATGCATGTTTATCAGAAAACGGATGGTGTAATATAATGTCCCGCGTATCATAAATCCATAGGTTTATATAAGTTTCAGTCTAATAGCTTTTAATCTTCTACAAAAGCAATTTCTGAGATTTATTTGTGTTTCTCTTGTGTGTTAGTGGTAAGTACACGAACCTGAATCCTAGGTTATAGTGGATAGAGCACAGTTAACCCCTTTTGTAACTTTGCGCTAAAACAACACCTTTTATTTGCGATGAGTACTTATCGGTGTTTGAATTATGCTGAACGTTGGAGTACTAGAACTTATAACTTATGATATTACATCACCATTTAAATCAGGTTTAACTTGAGCTTTCCTAGCATTTGAGATTTTTATTCATCAGAAGTTGTTGTGAAGGGACATTAACAAAAGATACCCGACTGTTAAATATTCCATAAATATAGAGCGTGTCATAGTGCTGTTTCATTCCAGATAAGAACGTGACACAATCTTTGTTCCCATCGATACCCTAAAATATGTTACAGGCAACTTCAGTCCATGTCGACACCTTATAACAATGTTACACAGTGTCCAATCCATGCTGACACCTTATAAAAACGTTACACAGGGTCCAATCCATGCTGACACTTTATAGAAACATGACACAGTTCCAATCCATGCTGACACCTTATAAAAACGTTACACAGTGTCCAATCCATGCTGACACCTTATAAAAACGTTACACAGGGTCCAATCCATGCTGACACTTTATAGAAACATGACACAGTTCCAATCCATGCTGACACCTTATAAAACGTTACACAGTGTCCAATCCATGCTGACACCTTATAAAAACGTTACACACTGTCCAATTCATGCTGACACTTTATAAAACGTTACACAGTGTCCAATTCATGCTGACACCTTATAAAAATGTTACACAGTGTCCAATCCATACTGACACCTTATAAAAACGTTACACAGTGTCCAATCCATGCTGACACTTTATAGAAACATGACACAGTTCCAATCCATGCTGACACCTTATAAAAATGTTACACAGTGTCCAATCCATACTGACACCTTATAAAAACGTTACACAGTGTCCAATCCATGCTGACACTTTATAGAAACATGACACAGTTCCAATCCATGCTGACACCTTATAAAAACGTTACATAGTGTCCAGTTCATGCTGACACTTTATAAAACATTACACAGTGTCCAATCCATGCTGACACCTTATAAAAACGTTACATAGTGTCCAATCCATGCTGACACTTTATAAAACGTTACACAGTGTCCAATCCATGCTGACACAGTCTCCAGTTCATGTCGATACCTTATAGAAACATGACACAGTCTCCAGTTCATGTCGATACCTTATAGAAACACGACACAGTCTCCAGTTCATGTCGACACCTTGTAGAAACATGACACAGTCTCCAGTTCATGTCGACACCTTGTAGAAACATGACACAGTCTCCAGTTCATGTCGACACCTTGTAGAAACATGACACAGTCTCCAGTTCATGTCGATACCTTATAGAAACACGACACAGTCTCCAGTTCATGTCGACACCTTGTAGAAACATGACACAGTCTCCAGTTCATCCCGACTTCTTAGTATAATTCCAGATTAAGTGACATCTTGCTCCAAGTGGTAATGAACACCTTAAGAATATCGCTGTAGCTGTCAACTTCTACCCTGAATCATCTGTTTTACGTTTCGGTAAATATATATATGTATACATATATGTGCTAACACTACTGACGAGATCACAGTGTTTTATATATATATATATGTGCTAACATTACTGAGTAGACCATAGTGTTAAACATATATATACATATATATGCTAACATTACTGACTAGACCATAGTGTTAAACATATATATACATATGTGTGCTAACATTACTGACGAGACCACGTGTTAAACATATATATACATATGTGTGCTAACATTACTGACTAGACCATAGTGTTAAACATATACATATATATATATACATATATGTGCTAACAATTCTGACTAGACCATAGTGTTAAACATATATATATATGTGCTAACATTTCTGACGAGACCATAGTGTTAAACATATATATATATATATAGATATATATGCTAACATTACTGACTGGACCACAGGGTTACAAAAACACACATATATATGTATGCTATAACATTACTGACGAGACCACAATGTTAAACATATATATATGTTCTAACACTACTGACGAGACCACAGTGTTAAATATATATATATGTTCTAACACTACTGACGAGACCACAGTGTTAAATATATATATATGTTCTAACACTACTGACGAGACCACAGTGTTA
>NW_013679254.1:0-1665 GCF_000517525.1 Limulus polyphemus | reverse complement strand
TTAACGTTAGTGTTTCGTAGGTACAGTTATAGAGCAGCTTGTTAACGTTAGAGTTTCGTAGGTACAGTTATAGCGCAGTTTGTTAATGCTAGAGTTTCGTAGGTACAGTTATAGAGCAGCTTGTTAACGTTAGAGTTTCGTAGGTACAGTTATAGAGCAGTTTGTTAACGTTAGTGTTTCGTAGGTACAGTTATAGAGCAGCTTGTTAACGTTAGTGTTTCGTAGGTACAGTTATAGAGCAGTTTGTTAATGCTAGAGTTTCGTAGGTACAGTTATAGAGCAGCTTGTTAACGTTAGAGTTTCGTAGGTACAGTTATAGAGCAGTTGTTAACGTTAGTGTTTCGTAGGTACAGTTATAGAGCAGTTTGTTAATGCTAGAGTTTCGTAGGTACAGTTATAGAGCAAATTGTTAACGTTAGAGTTTCGTAGGTACAGTTATAGAGCAGTTTGTTAATGCTAGAGTTTCGTAGAGACATTTACTCTATTATTACACTAAATTTCTGACATCTCCAATGCGACTTTAGCAGGTTCGATTTTTTCTATCTCTAAAGAAACTTTTGTTCACTGTTCTATACATCATCGTCCTTCAACAAAATAACTATTCCTACAGCTCTGTTGTTTGAGCACGTGATTTGGTGATGTCATTTTCAAGTGTCTTCCAAAAATAGGACGTTTGTAAATAGTTCTAAAATATGTTGTGTCTGTTACTTATTGTATGCAATACAAAGTAAATATCGCAGCTAGTTTAGCCAATAGGAAACGAGGAATGTTACTTTGTTTGTACCTAATTATGTTTTTACCATGCTTTCACCCGGTAACGAGGCTATGTGGGTAAACGCTTGCTTGCTTATTTGAAGTTAATCACAAAGTTACACAATGTGCTCTGTCCACCACGGGAATCGAAACCCGGTTTCTAGCGTTGTAAGTCGGCAGACATACCGCTGTGTCACTGTGGGGCGACTACGCACGCATCACACACACACACATATACATGTATATATATATATATCAAGTCCTTGTATACACTACACTATAAATCCTCAAAAACAGGTTCAATTGCAGACAAAAAAGAGGGTGTGGCTCTTCGAGCTCTACAGTATAAGTTTTCAAGGAAAACAAGAATGCAGAAACCTGCTTCTTTATGAGTAGAACAGTTGGTAAGTAGTGGACTAAAACAATCTTCATTGGTGTGTGTAGTATTGTGTGCATTTAACTATTGTTTAATAACAAAAAACCGGTAATGAAGGTAATCAGAGAAAGACACAAGTTTCAGTGGAATTTGGTGGAAAACTTAATTCTCAAAACACCTACTTACCGTAAATCACAACCCCAAAAATAGGATAATTTTATTATTTTGGTGAAATGAGTACAATAACCTTGAAAGCTTTAAATAACTTAAATACAAGGATGCTGCTTGATTTCAAATTGAACGCTTGAGCTAAACTTATAACAGTCCACTTATAACAGACGAGTGACTGGATCGACTTACACCAAATATTGAATGTCCCTTTACGACTGTGTATGTCCACTTATAACAGACGAGTGACTGGATCGACTTACACCAAATATTGAATGTCCCTTTACGACTGTGTATGTCCACTTATAACAGACGAGTGACTGGATCGACTCACACCAAATATTGAATGTCCCTTTACGACTGTATAT
>NW_013679253.1:7252-8750 GCF_000517525.1 Limulus polyphemus | reverse complement strand
AGCCTCTTCCTACTTCGGCAACTTTGATCTCGTGTAAACTACGCGTTGCTGTTAACAACAGATAACATAAGTTGTTGTTCATTAATTAAGCCTCTTCCTACTTCAACAAACTTGTTCTCGTGTAAACTACGCGTTGCTGTTAACAACAGATAACATAAGTTGTTGTTCATTAATTAAGCCTCTTCCTACTTCAACAAACTTGTTCTCGTGTAAACTACGCGTTGCTGTTAACAACAGATAACATAAGTTGTTGTTCATTAATTAAGCCTCTTCCTACTTCAACAAACTTGTTCTCGTGTAAACTACGCGTTGCTGTTAACAACAGATAACATAAGTTGTTGTTCATTAATTAAGCCTCTTCCTACTTCGACAATTGATCTCGTGTAAACTACGCGTTGCTATTAACAACAGATAACATAAGTTGTTGTTCATTAATTAAGCCTCTTCCTACTTCAACAAACTTGTTCTCGTGTAAACTACGCGTTGCTATTAACAACAGATCACATAAGTACTCGCAATTTAATATTCAGATAGAGACAGACACACCTCTGTGTAGGAATTTCTAGAAAATTGTTTGTATCAAATGTTTATGAGTGTAATAATTACCTCTAGAATATGAAATTATTTAGAGATCATTGAGATACTGCTAAACAAAAATTAAATAAAATTTAAAATAAAGAATTGCTACATAAGCTAAGTCTATTATGCTAAGTTTCTGTTTAGTCCTTTAGGCTGTAGCTATAAATAGGAAACATGTTAAGCCTAAAATAACAAATGAAACATTACTACCTAAGCTAAGCCTATAATGCTAAGATTTTGCTTAGGCCTTTAATCTGTAACTATACATGTTAAGCCTAAAGTACGTCTAGTCACTTTGATTTCGACTCAGGAAAGTAATAAAATAAGTAAAAATAAATATTTACCAAATTTATGTCACCTGTCCTCAAAATGAACAAACAAAGTGTTTTTCTTAAACTAAACTATATCGTTTCTCTATTTCTGTGGAAATAGCTTAGATAATCCGTAACATGCCATAGTTTTCTTAGTTAGTTTCAAATCATTTCTATTTGACGTGGTTGTCATGGGTGACTTATAATCACATTCTTGTAAACAAGAATAACTTAACTATAAAGTCACTTTTTTTTCCTATAATTGTGTTTTTATAGATATTTTGACACACCCGTTCTAGGAGGTCGTACAACGTATGACACTTTATTAATATGGTATTTAGAAAAATAATATATAGTTAAGTTTATTAAGAATTCACAGATCTTATGGTATTGACAAATTGGTGGCAAAAAATAGGTGGGGGGAAAATAGTTAATGAAAAAGTTGGCACGAAAGAAGGGGGAGAGGTGAGTGAAACCGGTAAAGAAGAAGTGGTTTGGGGTGTGCCAAAAGAAGGGAAAAGGTGAGTGAAACCGGTAAAGAAGAAGTGGTTTGAGATGTGCCAAAAGAAGGGGAGAGGTGAGTAAAACCGGTAAAGAAGAAGTGGTTT
>NW_013679253.1:2364-6667 GCF_000517525.1 Limulus polyphemus | reverse complement strand
GTGTGCCAAAAGAAGGGAAGAGGTGAGTGAGACCGGTGAAGAAGAAGTGGTTTGGGTGTGCCAAAAGAAGGGGAGAGGTGAGTAAAACCGGTAAAGAAGAAGTGGTTTCGGGTGTGCCAAAAGAAGGGAAGAGGTGAGTGAAACCGGTGAAGAAGAAGTGGTTTGGGTGTGCCAAAAGAAGGGGAGAGGTGAGTAAAACCGGTAAAGAAGAAGTGGTTTCGGGTGTGCCAAAAGAAGGGAAGAGGTGAGTGAAACCGGTAAAGAAGAAGTGGTTTGGGGTGTGCCAAAAGAAGGGGAGGGGTGAGTGAAACCGGTAAAGAAGAAGAAGTGGTTTGGGGTGAAATGAATAGAATAGATTTAGGTTGCAAAAAAAGTGATTTGTAGTTTTTATTCAAAACCTACATCTTATGTAGTGTTTCACTGTTTTACAAATTATGCTAAAGATTTATTGATTATCACAGTTAACTAAAATAGTCGTGTTAATACTTTCATCCAAAGTTAAATAGGTATAAATTTTAAAATTATGTCCTTAGTGATTAGATGGTTCACAATCTACAGGCTCAGCTAGCTGTAAAAGTCTTAGTTTGGTCTAAACTTAATCGTTTATTTAGAGATTTCCCTGGTGAAGTCCCCAGGTTTAAGGAGCTCAGAAAACCTTAGTTTGGTCTAAACTTAATCGTTTATCTAGAGAAGAATTATTTGGTAAAACAACGAGACCAATCTAGCTCTGTATTTGAGCTAAACCTAATAGTTAATTTGTAGGATATTTTCCGGGTAAAATCTCAAACTCAACTAAGCTGTAAGGTTCTATATTTGGGCTAAACCTAATAGTTAATTTCTAGGATATTTTCCTGGTAAAATCTCAAACTCAACTAAGCTGTAAGGTTCTTTATTTGGGTTAAACCTAATAGTTAATTTCTAGGATATTTTCCGGGTAAAATCTCAAACTCAACTAAGCTGTAAGGTTCTTTATTTGGGTTAAACCTAATAGTTAATTTCTAGGATATTTCCAGGTAAAATCTCAAACTCAACTAAGCTTTAAGGTTCTATATTTGGGTTAAACCTAATAGTTAATTTGTAGGATATTTTCCTGGTAAAATCTCAAACTCAACTGAGATGTAAGGTTCTTTATTTGGGCTAAACCTAATAGTTAATTTGTAGGATATTTTCCGGGTAAAATCTCAAACTCAACTAAGCTGTAAGGTTCTATATTTGGGCTAAACCTAATAGTTAATTTCTAGGATATTTTCCTGGTAAAATCTCAAACTCAACTAAGCTGTAAGGTTCTTTATTTGGGTTAAACCTAATAGTTAATTTGTAGGATATTTTCCGGGTAAAATCTCAAACTCAACTAAGCTGTAAGGTTCTTTATTTGGGTTAAACCTAATAGTTAATTTGTAGGATATTTTCCGGGTAAAATCTCAAACTCAACTAAGCTGTAAGGTTCTATATTTGGGCTAAACCTAATAGTTAATTTGTAGGATATTTTCCGGGTAAAATCTCAAACTCAACTAAGCTGTAAGGTTCTTTATTTGGGTTAAACCTAATCCTTTAATCATAGAATATTTTTCTGGTAAAACCTCAAACCTAACTAAGCTGTAAGGTTCGTTACTTTGGCTAAGCCTAATTGTTTACTTACAGATATCCCTGGTAAAACCACCAGGAGCTCAGATAGCCCTTAAGTAGCTTTGCGTGAAGTTCAACAGAACAAAACCACCAAGCACAACTAACTGTAAAATTCTTTATTTTTTTTACCAAACTTGATCGTTGATTTACAACAAAATTCACTAAATCAAGCTGTGACTAACCCTAATATTCAGTAAAAAGTGAGTTATTTTAATTACTTAGGTTTATACCAAATATATATTCTCACAACTTACATTTGTAAATAATCGAATTCCCCATTTCGGCTGTGCCCCTTTAATAGTATAAAACGGGGTTCTTGCTGAATGATGTCACCCTTCATGGTTATTTGCGTCTATAATTACACAGAATTTTATTAGCTGTATTATTTATGAAGAAGATATGTAGTAAACGTGAATTTAGAAACCAGTAAGATTGTTATGTATAAAACAAGTTCGTAGGACATGTCCGGTGTGGTGTCCATGTATAAAACAAGTTCGTAGGACATGTCCGGTGTGATGTCCATGTATAAAACAAGTTCGTATGACATGTTCGGTGTGATGTCCGTGTATAAAACAAGTTCGTAGGACATGTCCGGTGTGGTGTCCATGTATAAAACAAGTTCGTATGACATGTTCAGTGTGATGTCCATGTATAAAACAAGTTCGTACGACATGTCCTGTGTGGTGTCCATGTATAAAACAAGTTCGTAGGACATGTCCGGTGTGGTGTCCATGTATAAAACAAGTTCGTACGACATGTCCGGTGCGATGTCCATGTATAAAACAAGTTCGTAGGACATGTCCGTTGTGGTGTCCATGTATAAAACAAGTTCTTATGACATGTTCGGTGTGATGTCCACGTATAAAACAAGTTCGTAGGACATGTCCGGTGTGATGTCCATGTATAAAACAAGTTCGTACTACATGTCAGGTGTGGTGTCCATGTATAAAACAAGTTCGTACGACATGTCCGGTGCGATGTCCATCAATGTTCCAATAAATGAGCCACCTTTGAATATACAACCATTGAGAGCAGCTGCTCTGCAGTTTCAGTGCGTACAATGTCTGTTCTATTCTTAATTAATAAATGCAAGACGTGTACAGAGAGGTAATGAGGCGAGAGAGATAACAGCTAAGCCTTGTGTTACAGAGATGCTCTGACAAATCTCGAATCGTTTGTGTTCCATCACATTATTCTCCCACCAAGAAAACAATTGATCGATACAAGAAAACCATGAAATTATTCCCTTGCAACAGCAGAGACGCTGTCTAATCTCCTGGTTAGACTTTAATAACGTAGCAGAAAAGGCTACAAACCCAATGATTAAAAACGGAGCAAAGCAATTAATGACGATGACAAAAAAAAAACAAGGAAGAAAAACTTTTCCCTAAAATCTTTTTTACGTCAAATTGTTATTGGTTAGAGAAGTTGAAAGTAGTCAGTAACTATATACAAGGATTGAATGTACTTTACACGAACTTTCACTTTCACCAGGGCTTTAAAACGTCTTTTTTCCTTTTTTAGAACTCAAGGTCCAACTAGTCAACTACTGGCAGTAAAGATAATATGGTATAAAATATTTAAAAAAATTAAGAATAGTTTTTACTAAAACTAACTCTTAAGGAATTATTTAATAAGAATCCGAAAACACCATGTTATCCACAAAAACGGTAAGCCGGATCTGGCCAACTGGACTGTTGATTCAAGGTTCGCATCCCGTTACCTCAAAAATTCTGCTCCACGCTTTGGAGCTGTGGATGTATTATAAAATTGAACGTCGAAACCCTCTCGTCAATTATAATAGCCCAAGAGTTCGCGGTAGGTGCTTTTGACAATCTGCCTTCTCTGCAGTCCATCAGCTCAAAATTAGGAACGGCTAGCGCAGATGGACTTTTTGTAACTTTGCGTGAATATCCGAATAATACATTTAAACAAACAGTACGTTAAATTTTTCTAAAATATATATATATATTATTTCATGCTTCCATTATGTGAGACTGGTGAGAATCTAATGATTTTATTTTCTTGTAAGTATTTAAAACACCTTATTAGCCGTGGCATACATCATGAAACTTTTAGCTCATAGCTCCGTCATCTCTTCACCGATTTGAAATCTAACTACAGTTTTGGACTCAGAAGGTCAAAACCTTTTGATTGATCTACTTGAGGGTGGGCTGGTAGAAATCCTAATGAGTAATAAAATCTAATCGAGTATACGCGCGCCCCACGCTTGGCGCACAACAATATAGCTAATAAAAAGGAACAAAAGAGCTCTAATCCTGCCTAAAATAATTTCAAGTGCCGCGGCCATTGAGAATTCCTTCTTATTTTTCTTTAGCAGGTATTGTAAGAATTTTTCCTTGATTAACAATGTAGGAACCTTTCCCTGCCTAATAATGGAAGGACCTTCCCCTCCTAACAGTGTTAGAACCTTGCTCTGCCTAGCAATGTAAGAACCTTTCCCTACCTAATAATGCAAGGACCTTTCCCTGCCTAGCAATGTAAGAACCTTGCTCTGCCTAGCAATGTAAGAACCTTTCCCTACCTAATAATGCAAGGACCTTTCCCTGCCTAGCAATGTAAGAACCTTTCCCTGCCTAGCAATGTAAGAACCTTTCCCTACCTAATAATGCAAGGACCTTTCCCTGCCTAGCAATGTAAGAACCTTTCCCTGCCT
>NW_013679253.1:0-1773 GCF_000517525.1 Limulus polyphemus | reverse complement strand
ATTTACTTTACTTAACCACAAGCTCAATTTTGGCGATAACACATTGATAACGTATCTCCCACTAGATGTCGCTCTTTTATTTTCTATATTTTGTTTTCCGTTCAGCAACGAAACTTGGTAAAAGTTTAGATTCTGCTAAAAGTCGATAAATTGATTTGTTAACAACTTGAAGGCTGACTCCCGACATTTCCAGCTATGCTTTAGAAACATGTTCTTTACCAATAGAGTGGTTTAAATGAGAAATTCCTTTCCAAAAATTAATTCTTTTATATACGTAGTTGGGTGTGTGGGTATGTATTTCAACGTGGCGGATAAGAGCTACGTTAAAACATTCGAATTGAGTGTTATTTCGTTCAGAACTCAGAAATTTTGAAAGATTCAAATTTACTACAAGCGTTTAATGATTTCCTTGAGATGTGCTGCTTTTGCTCGCGAACAGAAACCAGTGAAACGTTGTTTAAATTTTCATGTGCTAATTAAATATAGTTACTTACCGTTTCGAAAATCTTTCATAGAAAGAAATATTAATAGACTTAATAAGTACAATAAATAGTCGTATCTAGAGATTGCACTCCATCCCTGCCATACACCAGTTTATTTTAGTTGTTTGGTCTCCATATAGAGGGATTCAAAAATATAACTGTTGTCTACATTTTCAAAGTTTGTTTTAACGTTTTGTCCTTCTCTTTCCCGGCATTTGTTAAGTTATTCAGAAATATCACTTTGTATTTCAGGGTATATTTTAACTTTTATTTTAAGACTCTCTTACTAGTTTTTCTCTGTTCATTTGTTTATTAATTAATTGATTTTCAATTAGAACCCTTATTTTTAGCTGTTTTTAATTTTTAACATTTTAATTCTTGTTTGACGACGGTGTCCATACCATTCAACGTCTGTGACAAGTTAGTTCTCCACATATTAAACACGAAACAGTCTGCTCAAAGAAGAAAAGAGCAATTATATTTCTTCCACGTTCATCTTCTGTGGAGGCCACCTGCTTCGAGAGTACAATCAATCGGAGGACATCTCTCCGTGCTGAGGGATAGTCTACTTTTATTGATTGAGTCAAACTAGAACAGAAGAGCACGCTAGGCGCGTGAACTACGACAGACACACGCTGTGTGTACGGATACATCTAAACATTCAATATATACCAAATGGAATTAAGTTCATCCTCACAGCTAACCCCAACTTCAACTACTTGAACCGTCATCTGCTAGGTGATCCTCACAGCTAACCCCAACTTCAACTACTTGAACCATCATCTGCTAGGTGATCCTCACAGCTAACCCCAACTTCAACTACTTGAACCATCATCCGCTAGTCATCCTCACAGCTAACCCCAACTTCAACTACTTGAACCATCATCCGCTACGTCATCCTCACAGCTAACCCCAACTTCAACTACTTGAACCATCATCCGCTACGTCATCCTCACAGCAAACCCCAACTCCAACTACTTGAACCATCATCTGCTAGATGATCCTCACAGCTAACCCCAACTTCAACTACTTGAACCGTCATCTGCTAGGTGATCCTCACAGCTAACCCCAACTTCAACTACTTGAACCATCATCTGCTAGGTGATCCTCACAGCTAACCCCAACTTCAACTACTTGAACCGTCATCTGCTAGGTGATCCTCACTGCTAACCCCAACTTCAACTACTTGAACCATCATCTGCTAGGTGATCCTCACAGCTAACCCCAACTTCAACTACTTGAACCGTCATCTGCTAGGTGATCCTCACAGCTAACCCCAACTTCAACTACT
>NW_013679252.1:3914-8496 GCF_000517525.1 Limulus polyphemus | reverse complement strand
CCTTAATCTTTATTAGTTAAGTATTCAGACCAAAGTTTTTAAGTATAAAACTTTAATCTTTATTAGTTAAGTATTCAGACCAAAGTTTTTAAGTCTAAAACTTTAATCTTTATTAGTTAAGTATTCAGACCAAAATGTTCATTAATCTATAAGCTGCTTTTTACTTGTGATCTATAGAATTAGTTTACATTTTTCAAGAAGTTAGTTTTATATAATTACATTCCTTACTTTTCTTTCGCTTTAAGTGGCTTATAATATATTTCAGTTTAGAGAAACCACGAATAACGATAACGACGAGTTAACCAAAATGATTAGTTCTTGTAAATGGGAATTTTCTAAAATGAAAAAACGTTTTAATCACTTATTAGAACTAAATTATCGGGGCAAAACGAATTATTCAGCAAATTCAGTTTCAGGTGTAAATCTAAGCAGTTTCAATAAATATTAAAAGGCTAAAATTCAAGGTACTTTGAGCAAATGAATAATTAAAACACTCAAACGATCAACGTTTTTAAGTACACGGTTTAAAAACCTCATGACGATATTTATAAGTTTTTCTAATAGAAAATTTTTTTCTTCGGATAAATTATTCCTGTGTGTTTAGCAATCCACTACTCATTGCGGGAGGGGGGCTGTAAAATTCGAGGCTTTAACTTTGTCTGCTCAGCAGGCTTAAGGCCATTACCAATATCACACTCTGACAACTTCGTTCATAAGTAGAGGACTTATATCATAGAGAAAAGCCTACTCTCTAGGGGGGAAAAAACCAATTCCAATTTCAGAGCTCGATAAAAGTTATCAATTTCAGGCAGGTATTACATATGAATAGAAATGACGCTTCTAGGCTGCCATCTAGATGTGGTGGCTGTTAACTACCAGAAATCCTCTCATAAAAATCAGGGGAAAGGCAAAGGCATGCTGATATAAAATTCTTATGTATGTATATATATATATATGTTAGTTTATGTGTTCATATATAGTTGCAAACACCATCTTCAACTTCAGCCATAAGCCATTAAACTGAAACGAAAATATCTTTATTAATATTGTGTAATATTAATATATGGATATACGTAACGTTTAGATAACAAATGTCCAGCATTTGGTTCAGTCTAGTCTCGTGCATAGGTATAATATTTTGGATAGGAAGCTAATTTGCTTTTTATTTATAAATTGTTGTCATTTTTGTATCATCCACTAGGTTGTTTTATTGGCTATTAAATGAACGCGTAACTTCACGTTTCAGGTAATGGTAAGACTTGTGGATCGTGAGAGTAAACGATCATTTCTTTTTATAGTTATGTTTTGAAGTAATAACCTATTATATTTTCAAAGTTGACTTCATTACATTGTATATGTTTCGTTTCCTTTAGCACAAAGCTATTCAATGGGCTATATGCTCTCTGTCCACGGTAGGGAATCAAACTCTGGATTTAGCGTTGAATTAATAAACTTGCTGCGGACTCACCAGTGGTACATCTTATCTGTTAAGTACTTGAATAATTCTTCGATCCACTAAGCTACCCAAACCTTGTGAGAAAAACAAAATCAAAACCATTATGGCCGAAAGTATTCTTAACAGCGAGGGTACCTCCATGATGTCGTAACTAATTTCATAATTATAGGTTTTGGTTTTCTTTATGACTTCTACTGTTATACACGATCGAAGTAATCCAAACAGATGGTTTCCAATTAGGTATCATTCGACGAAAAACGCTAAAACTAAGTATGTGTATCCCTAAAACTATTCATAAACTCAGAGATTAGTAAACGTATAATGCATTTAGACGAATTAGAACGAACCTAACAAAATAAATGGGAAAAATAGTATCACCGTGTTTGTAGTAAGAAGAAGCCAAATAACGTTACTGAAGATAACATAAATCACGACACGCTAACGTTATAAGAAAACTCTTGTTCAATTACGTTATGTCCAGAACATATTTCTCACTAATCTACACGTTCTCAACTTTTAGTAAGACTCGTTCATAATTTGTGGTAAGACTGGTGTGGAACATTTTTACCACAGTAAGATAAAAACTCTTGGGAAGCTACGTTATGTCCAGAACATATTATCCACTAATCTACACGTTCTCAACTTTTAGTAAGACTCGTTCATAATTTGTGGTAAGACTGGTGTGGAACATTTTTACCACAGTAAGATAAAAACTCTTTGGAAGCTACGTTATATCCAGAACATATTTCTCACTAATCTACACGTTCTCAACGTTTAGTAACGACTTGTTCATAATTTGTGGTAAGATTCTAATATAAAATATTATATAAAAATATCTTCAATTTCAACTTACAGAAACCACACCTAGCAGGTAATAATACTAGTAGCTTAGAGCAGTGTGTTATGAGCAAACCAACATTATATTAGGTGGTTATAGGCCTACTAAACACATATGGCATGTATGTTTCAACGAAATAAACACTAACTCATGATCGCTTTATGACCCATTTAGACACTACCAAGGCTGTTTGGTGAGTCAGGATTTTCACAGGCCTATAACAATCTTACTTTTTCACATTCACTGTGTAAGAGTGAGCAGTTTTGTTTGTTTGTTTACCTTTAGGACCAGATTCTATCACGTTCATTTCACATCATTAGTGTTATATAACACCTCATTTTGCGACGTAAATATACATTGTAAAGAAAATAAACGTTCATGCCAAATTCACGAACCCGACATGTATATCCGACACAAGTATATTATAAAAAAATTGAAGCGAAAATAAACCATGCAACGATTTTTGATAGTTGCGTTGCCTGAAACAACGGAAATTATACTGGTTTCGTCTACGAGTTCAATATGTTACATATATTATATGTATATGTGTGTGTTACGTTCAACTTCGGGATTGGTTCATTGTACAACCTCGGGATTGGTTCATTGTTCAACCTCGGGATTATTTCATTGTTTAACCTCGGGATTGGTTCATTGTTCAACCTCGGGATTGGTTCATTGTACAACCTCGGGATTGGTTCATTGTTCAACCTTAGGATTGGTTCATTGTTCAACCTCAGGATTGGTTCACTGTTCAACCTCGGGATTGGTTCATTGTTCAACCTCGGGATTGGTTCATTGTTCAACCTCGGGATTGGTTCATTGTTCAACCTCGGGATTGGTTCCTTGTTCAACCTCGGGATTGGTTCATTGTTCAACCTCGGGATTGGTTCATTGACCGAAATAAATTATAATTTGAGGAAATTCAGAAACGCAAACTGCCAAATAAACAAAGAACGAATCAGGAAAAAAATAATATATTGCTTAAGTTTTCGATTTAAGCAAATTGTAATTTAGGAATTGCATTAGATCCAAACACAATTCGCATAAACGTCGAAATAACATTTCATGTTCACATGCTGAAATCGCGAAATCCTATCCAATCTGGCAGATAGTTTTTGTTATTCTATTTTTCACCACGTGTGCACGAATCTTTGTAAGATGAAATAGGCGGTATCTTGAATGTTAGTAAACCATTATGAACCAACTCAGGTTAAAATTGAAGAATGAAACTGCTTTTACTACAGTAAAAATGTTCCACATTCCACACGCTTGTTACCACAACAATTATGCACGTGCTGTTTATTGATAAATATGTTCTGGACATAACGTAGCTTCCCAAGGGTTTTTATATTACTGTGGTAAAAATGTTCCACACCCTCTGTGCTCTGTCCAACACGGGTATCGAAACATGGTTTCTCGCGTTTTAGGTCCGCAGACATTCTGCTGTGCCATTGGGGGGCATGTGTGTAAAAGTTAACTGTTGCATCGCGTTGCTAGGGTAGAGAGGCGCCCCCTCCCTCTTAATGGGCAAGACTAATAAGCGTAATTTAGATTATAGTGTTCATAGTAGCAGGTGTGTAAGTATTTATAACAGAGAATATATATATATAAGTATATTTAAGCATTTGAAAAATGACGTTAAATAACTATACGTCTACATAAATCAATTTCTTATTCACTGATGTTAAATCTATTTATATTGATTTTCAAACTTGTCATGCTGTACCAGGAAATATTCTTGTCGTTGATGATCACCGGATAGTTTGAAAGTTTCTCATATGCTAAATTTACAAATCTGTTTTAATCTGTTCTTTCGCCTAACCTTGTGCGTCGTTCTTTTGCCTAACCTTGTGCGTCGTTCTTTCGCCTAACGTTGTGCGTCGTTCTTTCGCCTAACGTTGTGCGTCGTTCTTTCGCCTAACCTTGTGCGTCGTTCTTTTGCCTAACCTTGTGCGTCGTTCTTTCGCCTAACCTTGTGCGTCGTTCTTTCTTATTGTAAAGATGAAAAACTATCTTATATTGAAAGGTCATATAAAGCAGGACCACCTTGCAGATGTCACTGGAAAGTTCAAAATACGGGTGCAATTTCAGGCTATTTGGGAGTAAATGTTTTTTTATGAATCAAGTATAAACCAACAACTTTAATATTCTTGTATCAATTTTTAAAACCTTGTTGAACAGATAATGTAAATTCGGATTCTTACATGTGTGTGTAAAAGGTTTCTTTGAAGTTGAGCACAACGCTACACAATGGACTAGCATCGTAAGCTGCTAGAGGAATCTGTTAC
>NW_013679252.1:0-2992 GCF_000517525.1 Limulus polyphemus | reverse complement strand
GAATACTTAACTAATAAAGATTAAAGTTTTAGATTTAAAAACTTTATTCAGAATACTTAACTAATAAAGATTAAAGTTTTAGATTTAAAAACTTTGGTCTTTCGAGTGTTTTAATAATATGAATAAAGTTTGAAATTTTTGAAACAACCAAATTTAAGCTTTTTTTTTTAATATAAAAAAACGTTCTTGTAGACATTTCATCCAAGCTATTTCTTGGATACTTATGATCAAACTGTTCAATAGACCTCACAGCTGAGTTTCTTTGTATGGCACCCGCGAAAGACTTCGACATATGTTATCTGTCTAGTAAAAACGGACTGATTACATTATGTGTAGGGTCACGTTCTCATGTTTACATTCAGGGTAATTATAGAACAGACTTTCATATCTAAGATGATACTTATAATACTACTTGTTCTAGAGTTACAAAATCTAATCAGTGGCACAATGAGGATCATTAATTTGTTTCAATAAAGTTTGGAGATGGTACGGTATATATATTATAATAGTACTCAGTTTTTGTCTGTCCTGAAAATGTGCGCACAACTTACAAAAGGCGGATGTAAATAAATAAAAGTTTAACGTTAGGTCGTATAATAACATAATAAGTTAACGTACACAAGTTGCAATGTTGATTTATTTCTTATCGAATATAAGGCTTAACTAATGTTAGGCCTAAGACAAGTGGACTTATTGATATTCGGTGTCTACGTTTAGAATTCTTTTGTACTATTCTAGAAGTCCTGTATTTAAAAAATTACTGTTGCAATAAAGATACTAATTTGACCGCAAATATTTTGAGGGTCTCTGTTAGTTAAGAGTAAAAAAAAAAAAAACACGTTTTTATGTTTTTACCCTTAACATAGTAGCACAATGTGCCTGAAAAAAAAAAGTAAATTATATTTCAAAAGCATATCATGCTGTGTATATAAATCGATTTCTTCCAACTGCCATTAATTCAGTTCTTTATTTCTCTTACTCAACTATACGAAATTAGTGATTAAAAAAATCCACGCCTGTGGAGAGGATATCGCGAGGATCAATGAACACTAAGTAAATCTGGACGCTTACAATGTAATTCAAATAGTATCAGAGAAAGGGTTCGGTATACTTTCCGTCTTTCTCAATCAGCTTATCAGAGCTATCTCTAAATTAAACTCCTGAAAGTTTCGTGTGTTCTGCACGTTTGTATGTGGGTGAGATTTGTTATAGCAAAGCCTCATCGGGCTATCTGCTATATCCACCGAGGGAAATCGAACCCCTGATTTTAGCGTTGTAAATCCAAAGACTTATCGCTATCCCCTCCGAGGGGGGGAACTTATCAATGTTTCTTGTTCCCCTAGGACAAGTAGATTTTAAGATACCGTCCTTTTAAATGTCAGGTTTTCTTTTAAATCACCCTTTTATTTTAGCATTAAAATAGAGAGTAGTTTTCTGGTAGAAACCATCCATAACAAAGACGTTCCATTTTTCATACTCAGTCGGAGTTGGTGATTATTTTTTTTTTAATTCTCCCATCTTGCAAAAGCTACTCTATCACACTGTTAGACACTGTTGGATTTTCATCGATCCCGGGACTGGTACTTGGAATGAAGTTTTATTAGCGGGCAGGATGCCACGCATGCGTATTAGTGACGTCAGCAAAAGAAGAGTTGTGTTAAGACAGCGGTCCAGAACACAGATAAACTGTGCCTGTGCGTAGCGTGTACAACAATTGATCTTTACATGTTAACTGTATGCAGTAAATAACTTTAAAAAGCTCAACATCGATCTAAAAGCTAATTAGACTTTTAAAATTTTAAGTGTTTGGCCGTATTTATCTAAGAAAATAAAAGTTTTTGTTTGGTGAAGTAAATTTTAATTAGACTATAGAACAAGACAGTTCGAAAACTTTATTAAAGTACCTCGTTTAGTTTCAATAAGGGTTTGGATCATGGCGAAACGGAAGAATTATGGCTATACTTCTGGTGTATCAAAACTGTGACAACTCGTCTCAAGCCTTATGACGGTTTACAGTGAGATCTATTGAAGAAGAGTAAACACAAAACATTTGTTTGCAGGCCTTGTTCATTGGACTCTGTACAATTGTTGTCTGTTGTACAATAGAACTCCTAACTCCTACTATAAACATCTGTGATTAAAAAACAAGGCTGTGAAGTCTGGTATACAGCAATATTACCGATGGCTTTACGAACAGGAACTGGTTTTCCTCTTGTTATTACTGTTCTCACGGTATGTAAATACATTTCTGCTTGAAACTAACAGAGTCTATCTTTTCTGCATGTTCTGTTACGTTAACTTACAGTTAAGTCTATCCACTAGTCTTATTTCAGAATATTCTTATAGTTAAATCATACAAGTAAACAAACACAGGAATCACAGGCTTACACTTTAAAAGAGCCGAGGCTTAATTTGAGGAAGAGAAGGGTAAATAGAACTTATGTTAAAATAACGCAAGGAATATTTAGAGTTTGTTGTTATGCAAAAACCTAAACATTTTCATTTCCGTTGTCTTAAAGAAACGTCAAATGCTACGGTGTGCTTTTGATATACACGCAACTCATCAACTTACAAGGATTAGTTGTAACTCTAGAGAATAAATACGTTATTTAAGGTTCAAAATATGTGTGTTTGGGAAGACGCGTAAGTGTTGTTGTTCATGTAAAGTATATATCAGAAGAACATCGCGTTAATTAGTCAGTGATTATTTATCGCCTTGGTAATCAGGTTAGTGCGGTTACAACAGATTGAACGACACTTCTAGGTTTTAATGAACCTTACCTCATTTTAACGACGGACATAGCACGGGAATTTTAACAGTTGAGGTGCAAATTTATCTTCTTTTTCATCACATAAACTTACAAGAAGTGTAATTGACTGACTCAACAAAAAGCGAACTTAAGCCTTATATGTCTTCGCTGATTATGACGGTTTTACTAGTTTTAACTGAAATTTTAACTTTGGTGGCCATAAGTGTTAACTGAAATTTTAA
>NW_013679251.1:2240-8308 GCF_000517525.1 Limulus polyphemus | reverse complement strand
ATATATATATATATATATACGAGGGTGAAAATAGTTGTTTGTATGTTTTTTAAACTCTCTGTTTGGAACTAAATGTTTTAGCTAGTTGACTTTGTTTTACAGTATGATTTACAAGGATCTTTGTATTAATATTCAGCACACATGCTTATCATTGATTAAGGATATTTAAAAGCTCATTCTGGAAATTTTACTTGTAACAAGTTTAGAAATAATTACTACATGATGAAAAATACTGAATTGCAAATGTTTTGCATTAATACCTTTTAAAAAAATGAATTTTTTTGTGTATAGGAACAGGGGGGAGTTTGGGGCGACATAGTACTCCCTTGTGTGATGAAAATGTGACAGACACCAATGATGAGATCATTGAAAGCCTGGTCAAAACTGCCACTACTCAGTCAACTCGTAATGAACCTCGGGCTAGGAAGAAGGCAAGATATGGAGACAGAAAGTCCTGTAAGTGTCTAGCTATCTTTTGAGTATATAAAACTTCCTATGAAAAAAATCTAATATAGTTTGTAACTTTTAGGGGTAGTATGATCATGTCTCCCAATTTTGAGTTTTCTCTTACATCCATCTACTATTTTCAAAGATGTTTTACAGCAGTAGTGGTAAAACTATGGGTATTTTGCCATGTTGGATTTTTGTAAACCTACATACTTACATTTGGATATGTTTTGTAACAGTCTTACTATGTACCATTGCTGGTTATTGTATATACATCTCTGTGTAGTTTGGTTATATTTACCACAATATTATTTAGTTTGTGACAGTGTGCCTGATTTCCATTATTTGAAAGAAAGCATTTATATTGATATTGTTGTCATAAGTCAACTTGTTTCTCTAGTCTTAAGAAATGCGTATGTTTATGGTGCAAAGCATGAACACTGAAATAATGTTAAAGTTATTTATATCGTTTGTGTAATTTAACTATAATCCCAGGACTAATCTCTCATCATTAAATTTTAAGATTTTGTACATGAACATGAAAATTATGCCCTCAAACTATTTCACTTGTGAGGATACACTCTCCATTCATAATTAATAAACATGATACTGATTGAAGTCAAACAGTTGTAAGTTCTCCAGTACTGAACGTGTGTGAATCCTGAATATTTACAACCTAATTAAGCCACCAAAATGTCAATCACCCATAACTAAACATCATGAACTATGTGTTAGAAGATAATGCCTAAGCTCTTCCTATACTTTTAAAAGTTACAGTTTATGTGAATGTGTGCAGGGTCTGTCCATTGGACCGACTCTGTAATGGAAAAAGAATGTTGATTATACTTCCAAACCTACTAAGTGTAACGATCGATGTGAAATATGGTAAGCTTTTAGTAAAGTGTACAAGTCTGCTATACACAAAAACTCATATGCGTTACAAAAGTATTTGTACTCAAGCTATGACTATAAATTGACATCAACAGTCTGACAAGTCTGAGTGGAAGATGATGTGCATGTGAATGATAAAAACACTTTTGCTTGTTGTACAGTTTGCATAACCTCCAAACTGTATATATCAACAGTTTTTTTCACTACCCCTGTATATTACTTTTCTCTACCACGAACTGGCATTAAATCAGCTGTGCAGAGTGAAATTTATAGTTGAAAACTCTGACAAAAAATAAATAATACCTCGTTGAATGGCACTTTGACTCCCACCTGTGCACATAGGGTTAAGAGCCAAAAGCTGGTGAAATGTTAAAAAACTTAAAATTTGTAGTAAAAATCACATTAACTGCATATGTTTTTTTCCCACATGCTTCTTTATAAAATCTGATGTTGATTTTGGTCACAAATATTAGGATGTTGTTTTATCCCATTTATTTTTACCTTGGCACAAAATAGTAATGTGGATAGTACTTATTTCATTTATTTTACAGTGTATTTTAACCCTCACTTTAATATGTCAAACTTATTTAGTAGAGCAGCTTTATCATAAGTAAAGAGAATAATAGATGCTGAAATTTAACCTGATGTATTTCTCCAGCATAATCTATTTGTACATTTGCTTTGAAGGTTAACCGATTTAATCTTTTCTTGGCATTTAAACAGTTCATCATAATATTAATCTGTTTTAATCACAGTGAGAAGAACCTTGAAGGGTGGACTGGAACTGTCAGAGGAAGACAGAAGAATGTTAGTTGCTACATAAAGATATGCACCCTTGTTAAAGATGAAAATGTTACTAAAATGGAAAGGATTGTAAAAATCTATGTTGTACATTTATGTGATTGTAGATTGGCGTAGTCAACATTAAGTGACCTTCACGAGGACGAACTTGACATTTATGGGTTTTTCTGTAATGTGCTTTATTCAAAGGAAAGTCACATTGATGTGTTGTTGCTGCTTTATACAATAAAAACTTCTTCAGCTGGTTCTGAACGTTAAAAATAGTCACTCATTTTAACGTGTTTGAAAAGTCTGTGATTGTTGTACGGGAAGAAGTGTTTATTTCTTCTCAGAAGTGATAACGTGGTATGCTGTGATTCTGTTGATTCTCATCAGAATTGTTTTTTCTGATAAATATTTGTTTCAATTTGAAGGGTTATTTGAAATTAAAATAATGATTTTTTAAAAATATGATTAAATATTGTGACATGAAAGCTTCAAACACTCGTTTTCATATAGAAATTTCTTTGAAATAAATTATGCTTAACATATTTGAAATATTAATATTATATTTAGTACTCCAAATTATATCACTTTAACATAGTCAAAGACCTGCAATATATATTGATTTATTTTGGAAAAAGAAATGCTCACCCTATATTTTAGTATATACTATACATTTAATTAAAACTATTAAGCTACAAGCTTTGGTGCCCCCACCACCAGTGGTTCAACCAAAAGCTCAGGGTTTGTAATGCTAAAAATAGAGGTTTAATCCCTGTAGTGGAAATGGTACAGGTAGCTCATTGTGCAGCTTTGTACTTTAACAAAAAACAAACAATTGAGCATGGCTGTAAAATTATGTAACCTAACATGCTGTTCTAGGAGAGTTTATGTCAGGTAAGAACTGTTACTTTTATTACACAGTGAGGTTGTGAGTTACATTAACCAACTAGAATGTTTCTGTTTCTGAATTCCTGCCTCTCAACAACAACAGAAAAAATTTATATTTTATTGATATGATTAGGGGTAATTTTTGAATATTTTTTACCGTATTTGAATCATTAGAACAGTGCTTCCCAAACTTTTTACAGCAAGTGTAAATAACTCTTATAGCAGGCCTAGTGGTGCCCCCTGACTAAGACATGCAGAAATTACTGTTATACTGTGTATCAAGTAAAAAGTAGCTCAAATTTTAAATATAAAAAATTGATAATAAATTTACATTACTAAATAAAAATTACTTAATAATTGCAAAAATTCCACCGCACACCCGAGACCCTTCCATGGCAATAGTTTAGGAAGCACTGCATTAGAAAGCTGTGAAAAGTGCGAAGATGGTGGATGTAATTTTCATCAAACGTTTTCTGGCTTTATAATACCTTATGTTATTATTGTGTTTTGGCACTTGCGTATAAAGTTAAAATCATAAATAATATTCAACGTTAAAATTGGTACACAATTAAGAATATTTTATTTGGGCCTTCAAAAAGTTGTGAACTCTACATGTTTCGACTCCTGAGGATGACGTTGCAACGTCGAAACATGTAGAGTCCTCAACTTTTTGAAGGCCATAGATAGGCCTAAATAAAATGTTTTTAATTGTGTACCAATTTTAACGTTGAATATTATTCATGATTTTAACCTTATGTTATTGTTAAAATATAGATTAACACAAACAAATTAGCATGAATGAACAGTTTGTTCTTTATTCTATTTTTTATCAACCTCCCACTTTTTTAAAACCTATCAGGTCTTGTTAAATAAAACTATACACCTGCAGTTTTTCTTCTCAGTTCACTATAGGTCTATTGCATGTTTTATTCATTTAGCAACTTGTAAACATTACCTTAGGATTTAACCAAATATTTGGATTGGAAAGTTCTTATTGTGTGAGTGGTTTGTACAAAAGAATTGAATAATTCAAAAATAAATGTTTGAAATATTTTACCATTACTATACTCAATCATTTTTCTCTGTCTGGTTTTAAGAAAATGGATTTTCTATGTATGCTGAAGTCTCCTAATTATTGATGCCATAAAATGTATTTTATGTAATGTACAGCTTATGGTTCATTTCTTGTCTAAAATGCCTTTTTTTTTATTAAAGCATGTTTATAATATAAAGTATAAATATCAAGTTGATGAAGTGAAAAAGTGGCTTTTTATTTTTTTTATGTAGAATAGCTACTTTCAAAATTAATAAGTTGATTCTGTAGAAACAGAACAAAAAGTCCATCAATTCTGAAAGTAAATTAATAAATAAGTAGATATTTATTCAAACACTGGTACACTTATACATTGTATCCTAGTAAAATGTTACCAATGTATATGACATGAAGGGATTGTTTACACCTCAGTTGCTGTGTGTGTGTGTGTGTATATATAAACAAAAAATGTGCAGGAAGGCTGTCGTACGAGATTTATTTTTAAAGGGACTTGTGAATTAAGGTAGATGGATTAAATGCCCATTTTACTTATATATTGATACCATTTAGCTGGAACATGCTGTATGCTATAAGGAATTTGATTTAACCCATATGAAGCCTCCCTTTAAGGTAAAATCGCAAAGCAAAAATATGTCGGAAAGTTACAAGATGTTCTTGTGTTTTCTTTTTACCTATTTCAAACATATTACATCTGATAGTTTAATCTCTGGAAGCTTGAAGGTGTTGCTTTAAGTATCATATTGTGATTACATGAGTGCCAGTGGTTATAGCTGTAATTGTGTGCATAAAAATGCTTGAGGAGTCCTTTCTTATGCTGTAGGACTTTCTCATTTTGTAAATAATATACTTTGTCTTTTGTTTTCTTACAGTTAAGTTGAATCTCACTGGATCTTGAATTGTATGAAATATAAAGCCTTTTTTGCTGAAATATTTGTTTGTGTTTTTCTTACTTCTAGAGGTGACATTTTCAGTCATAAATTCAACACATAAATAATATTTGATTTCCAGAAAAAATATGTACTATATTCCTGTTTGTGGGTAGGATATTTTGAGTCTTTGGAAGATAAACGTTATTGGAACTACTATTTGAGATGGGACTGGAGTGATGTAATGTTGTTGAATAAATCAGTCAAATATCAATTCACAATGCAATTGGTGTAGATTTAAAATTATTTACAAAAAAATAAAATCCAGAACAGATCACAAAACTTTAAATAAACTATTTCAAAAACATGAAATGGATAGTTTTTGTTGGTAAACTGTACAACAATTTAATAAAAAAAGTACTGAAATTAGAGTATGTTTTAGGTGCATCATTTATTCATTTTGAATACAGTTAATATGAGTTTCTGTGATATTATATTGCTAATTGCAATCCATGAATATCCTCATAACACAAATGGTCAGAAATATGGTCTGACTGAATCAACTAGCTACTCTGAAAGTCATATTTTGCAAATAAACCCTCTCAGAAATGAGTATGGGCCCTTGAATATCAATACAGTTGTCGTAATGTTCAATTTATGTCTCTCTCATGTCCATAGATTTTAACATAGAACCACCTGCACTACAGCAAGTGCTCTGGCAACTGAATTATAGAGTTAACCTACTAGCAAGGCACTAGTGAAGTACTATTCAACAACTTAAATGTCTATACAATCTCTGCACCTACAACTTACGATCTCTGAACATAACATTGATAAATCATTCCTCAGTCAGTGCAACTCTGATATTACATGTTTGGTTGAGGACCAGGAGGTGCCCTTTGAAATAACTTAATCAGAACTTGTTGCTGGCTAGACCATTACCCTTATAGATACTCTATCAATATTCTGACAGTATGTCACTGGGTAATATCCTACGTGAGGAGAAAGTCTGGTCTGATTGTGTCTGTGAAAAGTTATACAACCTGTTGAGCCATAAATTTTCTGCTTGGAAACACAATAAGATCTATATATTCCTTTCTTTAAATACATTAAGGGTAAACAAACATTAGGAAGGG
>NW_013679251.1:0-1507 GCF_000517525.1 Limulus polyphemus | reverse complement strand
TATTTAAGAAAGGACTTGTATCGCTAAAATTCCTCGGAAAGCATTTTTACGGGAAATTAACTAACGACCAGAGACGTAACAGTATAAAAAAAACATGTATTTAAAACAAACCGAAAACGTCAATAATTGAAAACTGACTGAAGACCAAATGAATAGCTGGTAAATATTATAAATTATATAATGAACAAACTCGTGCTTCGTTGTAAACATTCAGAGAAGAAACAAACTTGAAATGTATGAAATCGCATAAATTTTAAACTAGAACAACTTGATAAAGTGACTGAATACAAGTATACCAGAAACGTATAAACATAAGTTAGTAAACACACAACATTCCTCTAAGCTAAATTGACATTTTCCCAACCTATTGATGAAAGATATACTGAAAAAAGTTTAAAGCACATAAAATAACGCCCACTGGTTAGCCAGAATAATTTGCATCCTACGACAAATTAATCTGTCAAAAAGTAATTCTTGACGCATTTGTTTTCAACCACTTCGTCAAAATATTTCTGTTTGAAATTTTAATAGGATCTATATTTTGTTCTCTGTTTGTATTATGTGGAAATCGTGTTAAAGACTGGAGCGTTTTTAGTGTTTATTTTTCTCTAAGTAAACGAAAATTATTAGTTATATGCAAATTACTAGCCAAGAAAATGACACTACTACTGTTTATCCCTAACAAAATCCACAACAGTTGTTAATACGGTAATAAAAAAGGTATTTTAAATCATAGTAAGAAATTAAATGCAAAATAGAAAGTACTTCAGCTAAAAATAACACTATCGTATAAAACTTGTGAACTAAATTTGGTAGGCCTAATTGTAAATTATTGTGTAATGATTAGGAAATTCATTACGTAGCCCTAACGATATATATATAAACCTAACCCCCACAGCAAAAATATATTTCTACTGTTACTACTTGTTAGGTAGAAAACGCATTTGTTAGCAGAGACATATATGTTAGGAATTTGAAATATTTCAATATGTAATGTTTTAATCTGACCGTGAGCTAAATTAATGACTAAACTGGCCGGCATGCCCAGGTGGTTAGGGCGCTCGACTCGCAATCTGTGGGTCGCAGGTTCGAATTTCCGTCACACCAAACATGCTCGCCCTTTCAGCCGTGGGGGCGTTATAATATGCGGTCAATCCCACTATTCGTTGGTAAAAGAGTAGCCCAAGAGTTGGTGGTGATGACTAGCTGCCTTCCCTCTAGTCTTACACTGCTAAATTAGGGACGGCTAGCGCAGATAGCCCTCGTGTAGCTTTGCGCGAAGTTCAAAAACAAACAAACACAAATTAATGACTAAAACTAACAGAGCGTTAAAAATACTTCAATTAAATTAAACTAGTAAGGGCTTTGACTTGCACCTCAGAACTTAGCCAGTGAATAATAACATGATCACAAGTTATATAGTAACTATGTTTTAAAATTAAATGCATTCTTTATATTCATAAAAGAGCCAAATAATTACGAAATAAATACAGACAAATAGACACGT
>NW_013679250.1:1802-8576 GCF_000517525.1 Limulus polyphemus | reverse complement strand
AACATGGTAGGTATAATAAGATATGTCTAGAATAACACAACATGGTAGGTATAATAAGATATGTCTAGAATAACACAACATGGTAGGTATAATAAGATATGTCTAGAATAACACAATATGGTAGGTATAATAAGGTATGTCTAGAATAACACAATATGGTAGGTATAATAAGATATGTCTAGAATAACACAACATGATAGGTATAATAAGATATGTCTAGAATAACACAACGTGGTAGGTATAATAAGATATGTCTAGATTCACACCGTGGTAAATATAATTGAGTTGAGAGTCACACCATGGTAAATATAATTGAGTCGAGAGTCACACCGTGGTAAATGTAATTGAGTTGAGTCACACCATGGTAAATATAATTGAGTTGAGAGTCACACCATGGTAAATATAATTGAGTTGATAGTCACACCGTGGTAAATATAATTGAGTTGAGAGTCACACCGTGGTAAATATAATTGAGTTGAGAGTCACACAATGGTAAATATAATTGAGTTGAGAGTCACACAATGGTAAATATAATTTAGTGAGTTGAGAGTCACACCATGGTAAATATAATTAAGTGAGTTGAGAGTCACACCATGGTAAATATAATTGAGTTAAGAGTCACACAATGGTAAATATAATTAAGTGAGTTGAGAGTCACACCGTGGTAAATATATATAAGTGAATTGAGAGTCACACTGTGGTAAATATAATAAGCTTTTTATAGACAACACTTACCCAAATTTAAGGTTTTATTGATAAAAACCCAAGGTTCGACACTTTGTCTTGCTTTGTTTTCTTGGTTTTATACACAATATTCGATTCTATACCTTATGGTGGCGTGGATCCTGTTACACTACTGATGATGGTGTAGGCCTTGTTTCACTACTGGTGCTGGTGTAGGCCTTGTTACACTATTTATCCTGGTGTGGATCTTGTTACACTATTTATCCTGGTGTGGATCTTGTTACACTATTTATCCAAGTGTAGATCTTGTTACAGTATTTATCTTGGCGTGGATCTTGTTACATTATTTATCCTGGTATAGGCCTTGTTACACTACTGATGCTGGTGTAGGCCTTGTTACACTATTTATCCTAGTGTGGATCTTGTTACACTATTTTTCCTGCTGTTGATCTTGTTACACTATTTATCCTAGTGTGGATCTTGTTACACTATTTATTTTGGCGTCGAGCTTATTACACTACCTATCCTGGCGTGGAACTTGTTACACTATTTATTTTGGCGTCGAGCTTATTACACTACCTATCTTGGCGTGGATCTTGTTACACATTTTATCCTGGTGTGGATCTTGTTACACTATTTATTTTGGCGTGGATCTTTTTACACTATTTATCCTGGCGTGGTTCTTGTTACACTATTTATCCTGGTGTGGATCTTGTTACACTATTTATTTGGCATGGATCTGGTTACACTATTTATCCTGGCGTGGATCTTGTTACACTACTTATCCCTGCGTGGATGTTGTTACACTATTTATCCTGGCGTGGATCTTGTTACGCTACTTATACTGGCCTGGATCTTGTTACACTATTTATTCTGGCGTGGATCTTGTTACACCTCTTATACTGGCCTGGATCTTGTTACACTATTTATTCTGGCCTGGATCTTGTTACACTACTTATTAACCAATACACTCCAATGATTTCGGAAGAGTAGGGCTTGGTCACAAAGCTTTTTGTGTCGAAATTCACGTATGGTTATTCTGCTTGCCGATCTTTGCTGGAAAGAAACCACGCTGTAACAGAACCGGTATCATATTACCCACTTAATAGGAACTGATAACGAAAATATTGGTTCATAGAGAAATTTGTGCACGTAATTTTAACACAGCAGAATAAAGCCAGTGACTTGAACGATATCTTTCAGTCCATTTCTAAAATGTCATCTTCACTTTGCAAAGTCATTCTCAAAGTAGTCATGATTCACTCTTGACTTTTTGAGAATGTATGCAATTCTAAGTAATACTTTTTTTTTTACTTTATGACCAGCGATATCTCTCGACTGTTTGTCAAAACAGAACTGAATGATAAGAAGCCTTGTGTTGCAACTGTAGGTAGACCATCAGACCAGTGTTCATCAACTTATAGAACCCAATCGTGTTGCAACTGTATGTAGACCATTACACCAGTATTCATGAGTGTTTCGAAAGTTTCGTATGCTATAAATCTGTATGTAGATCATGATACTAGTATTTCGAAAGTTTCGTATGCTATAAATCTGTATGTAGATCATGATACTAGTGTTTCGAAAGTTTCGTATGCTATAAATCTGTATGTAGATCATGATACTAGTGTTTCGAAAGTTTCGTATGCTATAAATCTGTATGTAAATCATGATACTAGTGTTTCGAAAGTTTCGTATGCTATAAATCTGTATGTAGACCATGATACTAGTGTTTCGAAAGTTTCTTATGTTATAACTCTGTAGGTAGATCATGATACCAGTGTTTCGTAAGTTTCATATGTTATAATGATATAGGTTTAAACACATAAATGAGGTCTAGTAATTAACATCATGATACTGGTTTTAAACACGTAAATCTGGTATAGTACATAACATCATCTTACAGGTTTAAACACATAAACCAGGTATAGTACTTAATGGTTTATGTGTTTAAACCTGTATCATGGTGTTAAGTACTATACCTGGTTTATGTGTTTAAACCTGTATCATGATGTTAAGTACTAGACCAGATTTATGTGTTTAAACCTGTATCATGGTGTTAAGTACTAGACCTGGTTTATGTGTTTAAACCTGTATCATGGTGTTAAGTACTAGACCTGGTTTACGTGTTTAAACCTGTATCATGATGTTAAGTACTATACCTCGTTTATGTTTTTAAATCTGCATCATGGTGTTTATGTGTTTAAACCTGTATCATGGTGTTAAGTACTAGACCTGGTTTATGTGTTTAAACCTGTATCATGGTGTTAAGTACTAGACCAGATTTATGTGTTTAAACCTGTATCATGGTGTTAAGTACTATACGATGTTTATGTGTTTAAACCTATATCATGATGTTAATTACTATACCTGGCTTATGTGTTTAAACCTGTATCATGATGTTAAGTACGAGACCAGATTTATGTGTTTAAACCTCTATCATTATGTTAAGTTCTATACGATTAAGTACTATACCTGGTTTATGTGTTTACACCTGTATCATGGTGTTAAGTACTATACCCATCGTATAGAACTTCACATAATGATACAGGTTTAAACACATAAACCAGGTATAGTACTTAATATAATGATACATGTTTAAACACATAAACCAGGTATAGTACTTAACATAATGATACAGTATTAAACATTTAGAGCTGGGGGGAGGTCTATTAATTTCTTACTAGTTTGTTTAGATTTTGTGCGATTATATGTCGAACCATCTCTCTAAATCTTAAAAATGATGGATAAATCTTCGTCATAACGATATACAACTCCTTTCGTTTTGAGACTGAATACTCTCCAGCAAAGCTGCTTAGAATTAATTATAAGCGTAAGTGATGCTGCTGATAGAAAGAACTTCTCGCACAATTCACGGCTGTTGTGCAGAGTAAGACTTGTAATTCCTCTACCCTATTGTAATTCAGTTAGCTTGTGATTAACCATGACCGTGCGGTTCATTAATTCTCTTGTTTCGAGAAAGAGATCAAGAAACTAGAAGGAAGAGAGTACACAGGTTCAGTACGTTATATTAAAACAATTCTGCAGCCGCACGGTGTCTTTACAATACTTGTCGCTACGTCCAGTCGTACTCTTTCTGACGACCGTGTATCATGGTAGTAGACCTGCAGCATAGTATCCATTGCAAAAGGCTGTCAGCAGACCTTTCACAATACATGCAGTGTACGAGTACGACGGTTTTCAAGTACCCGTATATTTCGATCACACAGACAATTTGTCGGCATGTCTTTCATTCTGTAGCTGGTTGAGGTAGATAAGTTTTTATGTCGTGGAAGTAACTTGTTTTGCTTTTTCAGATGGGATCCTTTTTTGATTATGTTGAATACTGTTGCCTGGGAAACATGGATAGCTTTTGCCACTGTTTTGTATGTTCTCACCTGTTACAAAACACTACACTTTGCTTAGCATGGTTAGTGTATGACTTGTTGCGGGTATTTTTCTGGATGGTACTTGTTCCCCAAGTTGATCCGTATTCCGTTTTTTCCAAGATATTTTTTGTTTTGTTTCGAAACCTGGTTTTTAGCATTATAAACCTTCAGACTTACCACTGGGGGACAGTACAAGAGATATTTCTGTCTTTAAAATTCTAAATCCCCGACCTGAACAGATTTTATATCAGCTGTGACTGTCACGTGACTTGATTTGCATATTAGAAATCGTTTTGATGTAATGTACTCAAGCCTCTTTATTACAAGCTAATCATACAATACATTTTGACATGGAAGCCATATATATATATATATAAACGGTCCTTGTTAAACCAGACTTTGCTTTTATGTAAAGCAAACAGATGGGATGACGATAAGAGAAATATTGAATTTATTTCGAAGAAAATTAGCTAATTTCTGAATATAAAATTAATTTACATTATACGTTCTACTTAACTGTGTGTGTTAGTGGAAGAGTCAATGTTTCTATCAAAAACCATGAACAAAAGGCACAACGAATGAACATTAATTGCTCTACTTTTATACTTTAACTATGTGCTTGTAGGTGTTAAAAGCGTTACTTACATTCAACTTCACGTTTTTTACATTAAACAAAAAGAAGCGAGATAAGCTGACTCTTGCAGATATGCGATACATATACCTAAAGAGTGGCCGAATCGCTGCATCAGCATGTTGTTCGTGTGAACCCTTATATTTACTATATTTTAAATCACGTTATACAAGCTCGCTAAATTACATAATGCCTCGTGACGAAACGTAGCTTATGATAATTACTTTTGTACATTAAACCTTTTAAACTGCTGTTTCAGTTGTGTTGCTAAAATACTAACACGAGATTTTGAGTAATAATGTACTAACCATCTTTTACCTGGTGTGTGAGTCATGACGTCGATCCAAATAGCACTTGATTTACAGCATTTTACAATGAAATATTATTTCATTTAAAATCAATAATTAACGCCATATCACAAGCTCTCGGCGTTTAAACAATATTTCAAAGATTAACACCCTATTAAGCTGTTAAGTTTTAGGCCCATTTCTGTAATTTAACATCATATCAATTGTTAAGTATTAGGCTAAATTTGACGTTTAACTTCGTATCATAATGTTAGAAACATTAAGTTAGCTTTGAAATTTAACGCTGTATCGTAATGTTAAAACAATAAGGCTAGCTATTGACGTTTAAATCCGTATCATAATGTTAAAAACCTTAGACTAACTTTTGACGTTTAATGCTGTGTCATAATGTTAAAAGCATTAGGCTGATTTCTGGAAGTTAACACAGTATCTTATTGTTAAGTATTAGGCTAATAACTGGAGTTTCAAACCATGCCATAATGTTAAGTATTAGGCTGATAACTGGAGTTTCACACCATACCATAATGTTAAATATTAGGCTGATAACTGGAGTTTCACATCATACCATAATGTTTAGTATTAGACTTATAACTGGAGTTTCACACCATGCCATAATATTAAGTATTAGGCTGATAACTTGAGTCACACCATACCATAATGTTAAGTATTAGGCTGATAACTGGAGTTTCACACCATGCCATAATGTTAAGTATTAGACTGATAACTTGAGTTTCACACCATACCACAATGTTAAGTATTAGGCTGATAACTGGAGTTTCACACCATACCATAATGTTAAGTATTAGGCTGATAACTGGAGTTTCACACCATGCCATAATGTTAAGTATTAGACTGATAACTGGAGTTTCACACCATACCATAATGTTAAGTATTAGGCTGATAACTTGAGTTTCACACCATACCATACTGTTAAGTATTAGGCTTATTTCTGGAGTTTAACACCATATCTTATTGCTGAGTATTAACCCGGTTTCTGGAGTTTAACACAATATCTCATTGATAAGTATTAGCCCGGTTTCTGATGTATTGCGCCGTATGTTCTTGTTAAGTATCAGGCTGATCCAAACAATCATAACACGCCCTCCACAATCCACCAGAATACTATAAAGACCGACAACACCATACACACATACTGACCTGAGGACGAAAGGGGGAAGACTTTCGAAACGTCGTCGTCTACACTTGTGTTTCTACAACAGGCAGTGGAAGGCGTGTTATAATTGGTTGGTTTATCCCTGTTTATCCACAATCCACCAGAATACTCTAAAGACCGACAACACCATACACACATACTGACCTGAGGACGAAAGGGGGAAGACTTTCGAAACGTCGTCGTCTACACTTGTGTTTTTACAACAGTCAGTTGCCGTCCATTCAACTACATTACATCATGAATACTCTGTTTAAATAATCTGTCAATAATACCATATCATATTGTTAAGTATTAGGTCAACTTTGTGGCAACTCAGGCATTACAGAATTCAAATATACATCCGTAAGGAACGTGACAAAAATAAAAACGAACAACTGATAAGATATCAAAGTTTGTCCCCAGTTCTTTTCCGGACAATTAACTTACGTGTTTCAACAACTGAATAACAAAGTATACGTGCTATGATACTTTATAAAAGTATGCAGTGTTTTCTAAACGTAATAACCAGAATAAGTTTGTTTGTTTTTGGAATTTCGCGCAAAGCTACACGAGGGCTATCTGCGCTAGCCGTCCCTAAATTAGCAGTGT
>NW_013679250.1:0-802 GCF_000517525.1 Limulus polyphemus | reverse complement strand
CTGGTCTAGTACTTAACACCATGATACAGGTTTAAACACATAAATCTGGACTAGTACTTAACATCATGATACAGGTTTAAACACATAAACATCGTATAGAACTTAACATAATGATGCAGGTTTAAACACATAAACCAGGTCTAGTACTTAACATCATGATACAGGTTTAAACACATAAACCAGGTCTAGTAATTAACATCATGATACTGGTTTTAAACACGTAAACCAGGTCTAGTACTTAACACCATGATACAGGTTTAAATACATAAACCAGGTCTAGTACTTAACATAATGATACAGGTTTAAACACATAAACGAGGTATAGTACTTAACATCATGATACAGGTTTAAACACATAAATCTGGTCTTGTACTTGAAACAGGTTTAAACACATAAACCAGGTCTAGTACTTAACATCACGATACAGGTTTAAACACATAAATCTGGTCTAGTACTTAACACCATGATACAGGTTTAAACACATAAATCTGGTCTAGTACTTAACATAATGATACAGGTTTAAACACATAAATATCGTATAGAACTTAACACCATGATACAGGTTTAAACACATAAATCTGGTCTAGTACTTAACACCATGATACAGGTTTAAACACATAAACCAGGTCCAGTACTTAACACTATGATACAGGTTTAAACACATAAATCTGGTCTAGTACTTAACATAATGATACAGGTTTAAACACATAAATATCGTATAGAACTTAACACCATGATACAGGTTTAAACACATAAACATCGTATAGAACTTAACACCATGATACAGGTTTAAACACATAAA
>NW_013679249.1:4492-8547 GCF_000517525.1 Limulus polyphemus | reverse complement strand
CTAATCCATTCTGTATATACCAAATAATATGGTTCCAGTAAACTTGCAGTAACAATCCATTCACTATATACCAAATAATATGGTTCCAGTAAAACGTACAGTACTATTCCATTAAGTATATACCAAATAATATGGTTCCAGTAAAACTTACAGTACTAATCCATTCTGTATATACCAAATAATATGGTTCCAGTAAAACTTACAGTACTAATCCATTCTGTATATACCAAATAACTATGGTTCCAGTAAAACTTGCAGTACCAATCCATTCTGTATATACCAAATAATATGGTTCCAGTAAAACTTACAGTACCAATCCATTCTGTATATACCAAAAGAGTATTATTTGGCATATACTGAATGGATTGGTACTGTAAGTTTTACTGGAACCATATTATTTGGTATATACAGAATGGATTGGTTCTGTAAGTTTTACTGGAACCATATTATTTGGTATATACAGAATGGATTGGTACTGTAAGTTTTACTGGAACCATATTATTTGGTATATACAGAATGGATTGGTACTGTAAGTTTTACTGGAACCATATTACAAGCATTCCATGTTCTTTTTAGCTTCATCAAGTACCTGAGTATATCATTGGACATATTTCCTCTTTAAAAATAATGTAATTTGAGCCAAAATTGGTGGCAGCACAATATGAAAACATTTACCAATATTTTGTTTGAGTGGTCTGAAGTGAAAAAAAAAAAATATATATATATATATATATTCGAATACATAAAAAATCAAAACAGTATTTAAATATAACAGTCTTTGCTCTTACATCTTCTTCCTGGAGCTCCAACCACGCGCACTTCTGGAACAGCCGAGATAATCATATCCTCAATGTTCTTGAAGCGCGGGTAATACCCTCATCCATCTCCACTGTTAACAAAAAATAAATTTTTTAATATGCACTACATTCTCATATTAGATTTTCAAGAAATCATAAAAAAATTCTACACAAACAAGATGAAGTAACCAAAACATCTTATTTTAATACATTTTTCCACTGCTCTTATCGTTTCCACTTAAGTAAAACATTACATAAATAAAGAAATTTTCACATTACATGACATTTTTTTTTACTAGTAACTGCACACTGAAAATTAGCTTTGTGGACAAAAACAATGTTAGTAATTTATAAACTGTATTTTTGTCCTTCAATGTTATGTCCCTGCACCCCTTTCAGGGTTACAATTAACTACTTTTTAAAGATACATACCAATGTTTTATTTTTTGAAAAGTTTACAGCTAATTTTTAGATGGTTTTAAAATTAATAATTACATTACTTAACATAAGACAGTTGGAATGAATCTGCCAGAATTAGTATAACTGACAACACTAATAATAAAAGGTCACCACCCTCAAGGACCCATTAAAAAAAGCAATGTTAAGGCAACTATGTCTCATAATTACAGCTACAATTTGTACAAGCCAATAGACAATATACCTAAGCCAAGTTAACTCTGCACAAGCATGTGAAAGACAAGGGGCCAACCACCTATCTGCATACAGTCATGGCTATCCAAGTACTTATCAAGCCCACTCTTCAACTTTCCCAACCCTGTTGCATCTACCACATCTGAATGTAATCCTTTCCAAAGGCTGACCACCAAAATTATCTAACTTGCAGACATCTTATACTCTGACAATTCTATGTCCCAAAGTCCTACCTTGTTATCAACCAGTAATTACCGAAAAGTTTGATAATACCTTGAACAACAAGGAAATTGTACTCTTAGCCATTCACGAACAAATAACTTTATCACCAATGACAGTATACTTAATGACAGAGTCCTTCACTATGTAAATCTCTCGATCATCTCATTTCTCACAAAAAAAAACAAAACAGCTAAAGGTTCAAACCTATTAGAGATTGGTACCTTCAAGCTAATTGACCCTGCAATTGGTACCTTCAAGCTTCTATAAATCCAGTTTTTTGTAAGTGTTATTACTGTGCACCCATTTAAACTCAGCAATTGTCTAAAGTAACCTTTGCTCTAACTCTACAATCTATCAATTTCCTGTCTTGCTTCCTTGATTTTTACTCCTGATATAGTTAGAATTAGATTAACAGGAAAATATTTAAAAACAAACTAACATTGTTATATCTGTACAACAAAATATAGTATTTATCGCAGCTAGGGAATTTGAGGAGCACCGTTATTGTTAAGTACACTCAGTGGCTTAAGAAGCAAAGATCAAGCCAAAAACGAATTTGGCAACATCTGGGATCACAACAGATTTGTTTATTGCGAGGTTGTTTTCACAAAAATTAAAAAAAAAATGTTGTTTGAAAAAATGCAGCTGATCTTCACAAAACTCCACCACAAAAATAGGCCTGGACTATTTAGTATTTAATATTAGTAATTACGTTACATAGAACAACAAATAACATCTAAAAACTGTAACTTGTATTTATAGGGTCTAACGATGGTGCAATAGCTGTATCAACTTGATTCTGCCCCTGAAAAATTGGATACTGAACACTCTTCAAACGAAAGAGAAATTATATTGTATCATTCTAACTATTCAAACAATTTCTTACCAATATTCAATGTGAACTTCAATGCTCATTTTCTTAAATAACACAACAGAAACTACGTTTGGAAATAAATAAACGAAAAAGATGTCTCTATCTCGTTCTAGTCGTCTTTTATTACACCTCAATTGTAAAACGCCACCTGTTGATCAAATAGTAGAACCAAAGAGGCCAAACTTTCCTAATGGTGAGAGAGGCGGAATATAACAGTTGGATTATTCAGTTAACCATTGATGCTTCGTGCTGTGTGGATCTGTAGATAATTATGCTTGTGTTACACTTTCTTTTTATAATGTCGGAGCCAAGTTCAGGACAGTAGTTAAAGCCTAAGACCAAAATCAGTAGCTTTAAACCTGTACTTCCCTAATATGTACATTTAGCGTCGTGATATTTTATTGTATATATAACATAATATCGTATTTAGACATGAAAGGTTACAGTGGTTAAAATGGTTCAAAAAATCGTATGTAGTAAGACGAAAGGTTGTCAAAAGTGAAACACTTAATAGGATACTGTTTTAAAACATTAAACATTTTAGTGTCGTGAATATGATATAAAATACAATTTCATTGTTTGATACTTTACGATTTCATCTATATATTAAATGAAAAAATTAACCGTGGAAATTAGCTAATTCAGACTTAAAGTCGACGGCCTCCTCTTTACTCTTAAAATGCCGAAGCTGATTCTAAACATATTTTCACATTACTTTAGTCATCTTATTTAAATTAAAATACATAAAATGCGGCATCAAATTTCGTGTTAGTATTATAGATATAAGTAAATACCTATATTGTTAATATGAGTATGCTTTCGATAAATATATGTTCATTTCTTCAAAATACTTTTTCATAAGTATAATTTAATATAAGTACACAAACTATCTTCGTGTATATTATCTTAACAAAACGTTAAATGTTTTATTTCATTTTGAAGATAAGAAATATATATCAGATTTAATACTTTAAAGAACACGCTAAATTAAACAAAATTTAGATGTCTAAGGCTAAGTACTGATCGTAAAAAGTTAAACAAAATGACTCGAGGCAATATCGTACATTATTCCTTTGGATGGATATATCTATTTTAGACAGAGAAAGCTAAAGTCCATTGAACCATGATCTGTAATTCTATTGCCTACAAGTTCAGATTTTACCAGTTTCATCAACTCATTCTTAACTATAAATAGTACGTCAGCATTACATACTTACAGGTTATTTGAATGGAAGAAATTATTTCGTTTCGTCTCTTTTCACCTTTTGTAAGAGAAAATTGAGCTTCATGGTTTGATAAATTTTGGCCATAGTAATACACGATGCGATGGGTATAGAACTTGTAAGAGCTGTTATTTCACAACTTAAAAAAGGGTACATACTCAGGAGTTTTCCACAGAAAGTTTCATATTTGAGTTCAGAATTTGATGTTTTAGCTCAAGGCTACATAATAAGCTACCTGCGCTCTGTCCACTGCATCTACACAGCGTGGTCACAAGTAAATAGACACCA
>NW_013679249.1:0-3524 GCF_000517525.1 Limulus polyphemus | reverse complement strand
CTTCCTGCCACTTTTGGATGTTTCTAGCAGTGTGACACGGTGCTCCATCTTCCTAGAACAACGTTGTGTTCTTGTCCACGAAACCCGAGGAATAAAGTAGCAAGAGTCCTTCCTCCAATATTTCGACGTATTTCGCAAAATTTATGTTGCCAGCGCACTCCACTAAGCTCGATCTCTCACCAACCCAAACAGCTCCCCAAACCATCACGCTGAAACCACCATGCTTTACAGTTGGCTGCAATCTGTTGAGCCAGAACTCTTGGTGAGGCATTCTCCAGACCCATATCCTTCCACTGTCCGAAAATTGAGTGAATCTTGATTCGTATGAGGACACAACGATCTTCCAAAAGTCCAGAGGCTTGGTCATCATATCACTTGCCCACTTCTTTCGTCTGACTAATGTTGGCAGGTCTTAATAAGGGCTTCCGTCCAGCTGTATTGCAACGATAACCCAATCTGTGGAGAATCCGTTGAACAGATTTCGGGCTCATCCCACCAACTTTGGCCACTTCTGCAGTCGTTAATCTGAGATCCATTTCGATGCTCCTCTTGACAGTCCTTTTTGTCCTCTCCGGTGGACCAGGACGACCCGGACGCTGCTCAGTTGTTTCCTTGCCGAATTTCCTGAACTGCACGATGATTCTGTTGACTGTCGAAAGCGGGATTCCCAAATTCTACGAAATTTGCCGCTGACATATTCCACCATCTGCTTGACCTTCCTCTAACAAAATCTGACAATTCGAGAGAACCTTGAGTTTTAGGCATGTTGTAGCACAAGATAATTAGTGTGCGGACCATTTTCATTTATATAGTGCTCTGTGAATACAAATTAGTTAGCATAAATCAGTTAAATGACGAAAAATTAGGTGTCTATTTACTTGTGGCCACTCAGTCTACTTCAACTTCAAGACTGCATCTTCGGGCTTTACTTTGCCGTTAATTTCACACGATATTGAAACTAACAGTTTCTTATATATAATTTCAATCTCCCCTTTTGAAGATAACGAAACAATCGTGATTGTTGTTTTATGTTTCGCTGTCAATGCAGTAATTAATTGATGAATCATAGATTCAGCTGGTATGTTAAATCTTCCAATAAGTTCTTCCCTCATCCGACTTGCACCCACGGTTTAGTTTAATCGCTACACTTAAACCATCACATTCAAAACCACATCTATAACATTTCAAGCATGTTTCAATGCTACATCGTTTTACTTTACATTTACTAGTTAACTTCTCCATGTTGGCTCTCGTGATATCGCGTCAGATCACGGGTCTGGTCCAGCGACTTAGGCCTCGAAAATAGTGCCCAACGTTTTTTTTTTTTTGTCTAATCAAAACAACCCAAGCCTTTCCGGAATGACTTTTTTTTTAACCCACATCAAGGTGTCGGACTGGCTCGTGTGGCAGATATTAAAAACATTTTCACTTTTTTTATGATGTAATGTCACACAAACTACAAACTACCGTTCAATAAATCCCGTTTTGCTAGTGTAAGACGTTATATACCATCAGTTAAAGCAAGCGTTTAAAAAAATTCAACGTTACTGAATTCAGCGAGGCTTAGTAGGATGTAAAGCGTTAAAAAAATCAACATTACCGAATTCAGCGAAGTTTAGTAAGACGTGGATCGTCAAAAAATCAACATTACTGAATTCAACGAAGTTTAGAAGAACGTGGATCGTTAAAAAAAATCAACATTACCGAATTCAGCGAAGTTTAATAGGACGTGGAGCGTTAAAAAAATCAACATTACTGAATTCAGCGAGGCTTAGTAAGACGTGGAGAGGGCTTCTAAGCTATTCGAGAGCTATAAGTTCTGGAATATCAAGACAAAGTGGAACCGCTGTTATGCCTTTAGGATTTTTTCATGCTAATTCAAGAATCTTGGATTTTCTGAGGATTTTAATAGATTTTCAGAACTCCGTCTGGACTTCGCTAGTTGTAAATAAAAAAACATAACAAAAGAAAAGCAAGAAAAACTATTTACACGGAATGGACAGGATTAGAAAACCGAAAATCATATATTTTAGTTTAAATTGTACTTGGAAGCGAAACTCGCATATGTTACAAGAATAATTATGTTATATTATTTACGTGCAAATTTGCTTTAAAACAATTGACCTCGAAAATGGGAAGTGGTCGGTAGGATCTGCAGCCCATATTGCTACAATAACAGTAGTGGGCAGAGCACAGATAGCCCAGTGTGTAGCTTTGTACTTAACTTCAGATAAACATACAATAACAACTATTTGGAAACACCGATATTTTTACCTTTATCTAACATTCAATGTTTTACTAACACTAACGTGAGTGTGATTCGTAACGGTAATTTGGAAGTTTTTTCTCTATAGCTGATTCATATCTGTGTACATACACGATAAAATAAATAACGTGTTGGAACATTTTCATCAGTTCTGGATACAAAAAACAACGTCTTTATAAGGTTTAGAAGTGATTAGTTTGTTTATTTTCTGCACATCAATATTCTGTTCCACTACTAGGGTCACATTCCGATATTTATATATGACTTGTTTGCATTACTAAGTTAAAATCAGATGTGGTAGTCAGTCTAAAATAAACAAAAAATGTCATTTAAAACAAAAGACCCTTTTTTATATACTCCAAGGAAAATGTTTCACAAAACTTTGAGTATGTTTCAATAATTATGACAATAAAATAAATTAAAACAGAGGCTTAAGTTAACCAGTTATATAATAATGAAGTGGATAACCTAACAATAAAACTAAAAGAAACATAGATACAGAAAACGTGAAAATTTCCAGTAAATACAAATTGGTAATTTTCTTTAGAACAAGAAGGAACCACCATTTCTCCAAATGAGTTGTTTTAATAGAACTTGAGGAAGTTTCTTTTATTAATAAGAGACAAATAAATAAACGTTTGTTTACGTAAGTCTTCTATAAAACAATAAACTTAACAGCTTGCTAGTGAAACTGTAAAGAAATGAAATATACAAAAAATTGAAAAAGATCACTATAACATTGTCAACAATATTTACTTCAACTATAAGTTCAAACTGAGTTTTGAAAATATTCAGGCTGGAAAGATTCCTGCCATTTCCTCGTCATCGAATTATAAATGAGTTTGTTATATTCGTGAGTTTTCCCTGAAAACCGCTGGTAAGAATCATGGAACGTAACAAGCATGATAACAGTATTTTGGAACATTTAGTTAAAATTAGGTTTTTGTGGTTTATCAAAACAGTCCTTTGTTAAAGTATAAGGTTAACCTGGAGAATAAAACATAAACAGTCCTTTCTTAAAGTATAAGGTTAACCTAAAGAATAAAACATAAACAGTCCTTTGTTAAAGTATAAGGTTAACCTGAAGAATAAAACATAAACAGTCCTTTGTTAAAGTATAAGGTAAACCTGAAGAATAAAACATAAACAGTCCTTTGTTAAAGTATAAGGTTAACCTGAAGAATAAAACATAAACAGTCCTTTGTTAAAGTATAAGGTAAACCTGAAGAATAAAACATAAACAGTCCTTTGTTAAAGT
>NW_013679248.1:5599-9075 GCF_000517525.1 Limulus polyphemus | reverse complement strand
CAAAGACAATATCTAAACAGAGACAGAATGAGACAAAGACAATATCTAAACAGAGACAGAACGAGACAAAGACAATATCTAAACAGAGACAGAACGAGACAAAGACAATATCTAAACAAAGACAGAACGAGACAAAGACAAGATGTAAAACAGAGCCAGAACGAGACAAATACAAGATCTAAACAGAGGCAAAACGAGACAAATACAAGATCTAAACAGAGACAGAACGGGAAAAAGACAAGATGTAAAACAGAGACAGAACGAGACAAAGACAATATCTAAACAGAGACAGAACGAGACAAAGACAATATCTAAACAGAGACAGAACGAGACAAAGACAAGATGTAAAACAGAGCCAGAACGAGACAAATACAAGATCTAAACAGAGGCAAAACGAGACATAGAGAAAGTGTAAAACAGAGACAGAACGGGAAAAAGACAAGATGTAAAACAGAGACTGAACGAGACAAAGACAAGATCTAACCAGAGACGGAACGAACATGAAGCAGAAAAACAAACAAACAAACAAACAAAAAACATAAATACAACGGGGACAAATCGAAATAGATGACGATATATCAAACAGACAGAACAACGGAATAAAAATCAACATGTATAAGTCGTAGAGGAAGTAAATAGTCTCTTCTGATGCTAATAAAATCAATATGTATAAGTGGTAGAGGAAGTAAATAGTCTCTTCTGATGCTAATAAAATCAACATGTATAAGTCGTAGAGGAAGTAAATAGTCTCTTCTGATACTAATAAAATCAATATGTATAAGTCGTTGAGGAAGTAAATAGTCTCTCTTGATGCTAATAAAAATCAATATATATATAAGTCGTTGAGGAATTAAATAGTCTCTTCTGATGCTAATAAAATCAATATATATATAAGTCGTAGAGGAAGTAAATAGTCTCTCCTGATGCTAATAAAACTCAATATATATATAAGTCGTAGAGGAAGTAAATAGTCTCTCCTGATGCTAATAAAAATCAATATATATATAAGTCGTAGAGGAAGTAAATAGTCTCTCCTGATGCTAATAAAAATCAATATATATATAAGTCGTAGAGGAAGTAAATAGTCTCTCCTGATGCTAATAAAAATCAATATATATATAAGTCGTAGAGGAAGTAAATAGTCACTCCTGATGCTAATAATCAACAGAAATATCTAAAATATAAAAGTCACAGTAAGCGCATGTTTGATTGACAAAATATCAACTCATTTTCTTTCGAAGACTAAAACCAGACTGCCTGGAATAGCACTATTTTAAAACAAGACTGCCTGGAATAGCACTATTTTAAAAGATACCCACCATATTGAAAACGTTTCTTCATGTACGTCTTTCTTTTTAATTTTTGTCTTTTTCCACATTTGCATATTCCTGAAAGGAATGATAAATGTTACATTTTTGTATATTTTGATATAAAATGTTAACATATTTTCAAGAAGAGAAGTTCAATATACTATACCCTAATGATAGAAACATTAAGTGACAAAAAGTTAAATTCAAATCTCTTGTCATCTGTCCTAGTTAGATCCATACAATAATCTACATCATTTTATTAATTATTATTTTTCTAATTTACTATTCAAATATTATTTCCTATTCAAACAGCTCGTTCAAGTTTATAAAGTAACAGCTGGGAAGGGGTCAAAGAAATGTAACTAAAACTCTTTTCATGAAACATTATTATACTTACGACACTGTTTCTCTGTTAGTGGCGAAACATCAAATGTTTATAATCGATTGTTAGTTTATATTTTCACCACAAGGGCTATCTCCGGATGCCCATCCCTATTTTTGAACGGATAGCACTCGCTATCAATACTTGGACCACTCTTGTACTTCTGAATTTTGGGATTAACTGTTACTCTTATAACTCTACTCACGACCTTAATATGAGTTTTATCGATAAAGAGATACAAAACCATCAGTCCTCGGATTCACTGTCCTAACCATTATGCCACATCTTGCTCAGTTCATAATTGGTTTTTAAAAAATGAAGTTTACAAAATTGATGTTATTAATTAAACAACAATAAAATTATGAATAAATAGATTTTCCTAGTCCAAATAAAAACACTCACTGACCGCTTTATAAAGACCCCCTCACATTTGTAGAACACTTCTTATATTTGTGTATGTGAAACTGACTGATTTCTATGATGTGTCAGACGATTGCTTGAGTTCTGTAGGTTCAGAGATCACGTGAAGAAAAGTGTCTAAGGTACTGTCTAAACATGTTGTGTGTTTTCTACAATAAATATTATTGTTTCACAAAACTTTGTTAATTTATCATTGTATAAGTTCGATATTCTACCCTCTTAAACAAGTATATTATGGTTAGTTCAAGAGCAAGTTACTTTACGACTTTCAAAGTGATGTGATAGTACGTTTTCTTCCAAGACATAAAATTCAAGGACCTCTATTACTAGGGTATATAAACAAAAGCTATAGAAAGAAACGTATGCCATCAGGAAAAACTGTGACTTTCAACAGCTTGGAGGAGAAAACGAATGGAAAAGCTCGTAAAGAGCAGAATACTTTATACTTGTCCTGATTGACTGATTTAATAATTATCATGCAAATAACGTTACAAAAACTGTCATACAGAAGCTGTAAACCAGTCCGAAAGTAACATATCTCAAGTGCAAACAATAAAGAACAGATTCAGTGGTTATTAGAGTTGAGTGGATAACCAAAATTAGTCTGATGAATCGTGCTTTAATAATAGAATAAAATAAAGTACATCAAGCATTTGATTCAATTTTGTTATTCCGTCATTACAAAATGCGGAAGGAAATATAATGGTATGGAGAACATCTAGTGGTTGTGTTCTTTTACGACATTTGGAGTTTAATTTAATCTTATACACCCCATAAAGATGAAGTTTTTCCCTGATCTTGACAATAATACGACAGTCCACCACACACACACACATATACTGTTCAAGACTAATTAGAACATCATAACAGGGACTTCTGTAGTCTATCCTGACCATCACATTCACTAATTTTTGAGATGATTGAGCATCTTTATACAGAGCCTGACTGTTTTGTTCGCCTCCATATTTCTCTACATTTGTCAACACAATTCTCTTTGTTCACAAACACAATCGCTGGCTGACACCAGAATGTGTTAGTAGTAGATCATTATTCTCGACAAATGGGCTAAAACCCAAAAATATTTTTGTGGTGTCTTCGGCAATCTCTAAAATATGAAGTCCAGGCTTTTACCGTGAATAAAGGTGACTGGAGAGGAATAAAAGTAGGGAATTCATAATACAGTCACTAGTCAGTGTGGTCTAACCAGATGATAAGTATGGTAGTGATAATACAGTCACTAGTCAGTGTGGTCTAACCAGATAATAAGTATGGTAGTGATAATATAGTCACTAGTCAGTGTGGTCTAACCAGATGATAAGTATGGTAGTGATAATATAGTCACAAGTCAGTGTGGTCTAACCAGA
>NW_013679248.1:2116-4599 GCF_000517525.1 Limulus polyphemus | reverse complement strand
AATATAGTCACTGGTCAGTGTGGTCTAACCAGATGATAAGTGTGGTAGTGATAATAAAGTCACCAGTCAGTGTGGTCTAACCAGATAATAAGTATAGTAATGATAATAAAGTCACTAGTTAATGATCTAACCAGATAATAAGTACAGTAGTTATAATAAAGTCACCAGTCAGTGTGGTCTAACCAGATGATAAGTATGGTAGTGATAATATAGTCACTGGTCAGTGTGGTCTAACCAGATGATAAGTATGGTAGTGATAATATAGTCACTGGTCAGTGTGGTCTAACCAGATGATAAGTATGGTAGTGATAATATAGTCACAAGTCAGTGTGGTCTAACCAGATGATAAGTATGGTAGTGTTAATATAGTCACTAATCAGTGTGGTTTAACCAGATGATAAGTATGGTAGTGATAATATAGTCACTAATCAGTGTGGTCTAACCAGATGATAAGTATGGTAGTGATAATATAGTCACTAGTCAGTGTGGTCTAACCAGATGATAAGTATGGTAGTGATAATATAGTCACTAGTCAGTTGGTCTAACCAGATGATAAGTATGGTAGTGATAATATAGTCACAAGTCAGTGTGGTCTAACCAGATGATAAGTATGGTAGTAGTTAATATAGTCACTAATCAGTGTGGTCTAACCAGATGATAAGTATGGTAGTGATAATATAGTCACTAATTGATGATCTAACCAGATAATAAGTACAGTAGTGATAATATAGTCACTGGTCAGTGTGATCTAACCAGATAATAAGTAGAGTAATGATAATATAGTCAGCAGTCAGTGTGGTCTAACCAGATGATAAGTAGAGTAATTATAATAAAGTCACCAGTCAGTGTTGTCTAACCAGATAATAAGTAGAGTAGTGATAATATAGTCACTAGTCAGTGTGGCCTAACCAGATAATAAGTAGAGTAGTGATAATATAGTCACTGGTCAGTGTGGCCTAACCAGATAATAAGTACAGTAGTTATAATATAGTCACTAATTGATGATCTAACCAGATAATAAGTACAGTAGTGATAATAAAGTCACCAGTCAGTGTGATCTAACCAGATGATAAGTATAGTAATGATAATAAAGTCACCAGTCAGTGTGGTCTAACCAGATGATAAGTATGGTAGTGATAATATGGTCACTAGTCAGTGTGGTCTAACCAGATGATAAGTATGGTAGTGTTAATATAGTCACTAATCAGTGTGGTCTAACCATATGATAAGTATGGTAGTGATAATATAGTCACTGGTCAGTGTGGTCTAATCAGATAATAAGTACAGTAGTTATAATAAAGTCACTAGTAAATGCTCTAACCAGATAATAAGTACAGTAGTTATAATAAAGTCACCAGTCAGTCTGGTCTGACCAGATAATAAGTACAGTAATGATAATAAAGTCACTAGTTAATGCTCTAACCAGATAATAAGTACAGTAGTTATAATAAAGTCACCAGTCAGTGTTGTCTAACCAGATAATAAGTACAGTAATGATAATAAAGTCACTAGTTAATGCTCTAACCAGATAATAAGTACAGTAGTTATAATAAAGTCACTAGTCAGTGTTGTCTAACCAGATAATAAGTACAGTAATGATAATAAAGTCACCAGTCAGTATGGTCTAACTAGATAGTAAGTATGGTAGTGATAATAAAGTCATCATTTAATGTGGTTGTTTATCTGAGGAAAATAACCCATAAAGTTAATTCAGTTATTGACAAATCAAAACCAGTTAAGTCAACTTTAACTTTAAAAATTAGAAAAACTGGAAGTTGATCAAAATATATTTTATTAAATTGTGTAAGAAAGATTCAAGCAATAACAATCAAACTTGTGCTCAAATTTAAAATATAAAGACGGGGATCTGATAGAAGCTGAATATTTGAAAGCACACAAATTGGTACACACAACAATTACCTTAACTTAATACACACACACCAGTTACGTTAAGTTGGTACACACAACAATTACCTTAACTTAATACACACAACAATTACCTTAAGCTGGTACACACACCAGTTACGTTAAGTTGCTACACACAACAATTACCTTAACTTAATACACACAACAATTATCTTAACCTAATACACACACCAGTTATCTTAAGTTGGTACACACAACAACTGCCTTAACTTAATACACACAACAATTACCTTAACTTAATCCACACAACAATTACCTTAACTTAATCCACACAACAATTACCTTACCTTAATACACACATCAATTACCTTAAGTTGATACACACACCAGTTACGTTAAGTTGGTACACACACCAATTACCTTAAGTTGATACACACACCAGTTACGTTAAGTTGGTACACGCAACAAGTACCTTAACTTAATACTCACAACAATTACCTTAACTTAATACACACACCAGTTACGTTAAGTTGGTACACACAACAATTACCTTAACTTAGTACACGCAACAAGTACCTTAACTTAATACTCACAACAATTACCTTAACTTAATACAC
>NW_013679248.1:0-1624 GCF_000517525.1 Limulus polyphemus | reverse complement strand
ACAACGATTACCTTAACTCAATACACACACCAATTACCTTACGTTGATACACACACCAGTTACGTTAAGTTGGTACACACAACAATTACCTTAACGTAATACACACACCAATTACCTTACGTTGATACACACACCAGTTACGTTAAGTTGGTACACACAACCAGTACCTTAACTTAATACACACACACCAGTTACGTTAAGTTGGTACACACAACAATTACCTTAACGCAATACACACACCAATTACCTTACGTTGATACACACACCAGTTACGTTAAGTTGGTACACACAACAATTACTTTAACTCACACACACCAGTTACGTTATGTTGGTACACGCAACAAGTACCTTAACTTAATACACACACTAGTTATCTTAAGTTGATACACACACCAGTTACGTTAAGTTGGTACACACAACAATTACCTTAACTTAATACACACACCAATTACCTTACGTTGATACACACACCAGTTACCTTACGTTGATACACACACCAGTTACGTTATGTTGATGAACAGAGTAATCTTCACCAGAGGGGGTGTTAGTAAAAAAATGACTGAAATGTTTCTATTCTGGTTGCTGTATCTTTGATGTTGCATGTGATCTCTTCAATACTTCACAAACAACCCCAGCTACAGACATGTACTTCTACTTTTGTACATGTCATTCAAATCACAAATAAAAATCCCTTCAAAGATGCCGCTGTGGTTAACGTTTGTGTAGGTTCATATTGATCTCTAGCGGCCGAGTTTGAAGTCGATATCTTAGTGGGTGTTACGAATGTTAAGTATGTTGATTTTTCTTGTCGCATCAAACGTCTAAAATTTACATTAAATGTTTGCCAAGTTCATAAAGTGAAGAAACTTACAATATGTCAGTTTATACAGTTCTAGGATATTTATAACAGTTGACAAATCTTTTAAGTGATGTTGCGGAACAGAACAAAAAGCTTGATAACAGGTTCTTCTCAATAGAGGGCGCCGTAACATTTTCAATTATCATTTTATGTGTTATATTTCGAACAAATCACTTCTATGTGTTATATTTCGAACAAGTCACTTCTATGTGTTATATTTCGAACAAATTTTCAAAATCAGTCTTACAAATTGTGACTAAAAGTGAATTTAACTAATATATCCCAATTGATATTGTCTTATTTTGGCTTTTCAAACGTATGTTTGTATCTGGAAATTATATGACACAAAATTATTGTGGGTGTAATGTTGACGAGTCTAGCGAGAAAGGTGAAAGGTTTATTGAAACAACCCATTTAAACTATACAGTAAGACCGGTTCTATGGATTACGTATTAATCTAACGACAAGACTAGTTCTGTGGGTAACAAGTTAACCATAAACAACAGTAAGACCGGTTCTATGGATTACGTATTAATCTAACGACAAGACTAGTTCTATGGATAACAAGCTAATCATAAACAACAGTAAGACCGGTTCTATGGATTACGTATTAATCTAACGACAAGACTAGTTCTATGGATAACAAGCTAATCATAAACAAGACTATTTTTGCAATAAATATTTTCAACCACTATTAACCATACCAAACAGTATTATAAGTTATGCATTAACCACAAAGAACAGAGGTTATATGGATTATATATT
>NW_013679247.1:9376-10113 GCF_000517525.1 Limulus polyphemus | reverse complement strand
GTTCGTGACAAACACAGGTATATCTTTAAAAACGTATGTTTAAGGCTATAGAAAATGTTCGTGACAAACACAGGTATATCTTTAAAAACGTATGTTTAAGGCTATAGAAAATGTTCGTAACAAACACAGGTATATCTTTAAAAACGTATGTTTAAGGCTATAGAAAATGTTCGTAACAAACACAGGTATATCTTTAAAAACGTATGTTTAAGGCTGTAGAAAATGTTCGTAACAAACACGGGTATATCTTTAAAACATATGTTTAAGGCTGTAGAAAATGTTCGTAACAAACACGGGTATATTTTTAAACATATGTTTAAGGCTGTAGAAAATGTTCGTAACAAACACGGGTATATCTTTAAAAACATGTGTTTAAGACTAGAAAATGTTCGTAAGAAACACAGGTATATCTTTAAAAACATATGTTTAAGGCTGTAGAAAATGTTCGTAACAAACAGGTATATCTTTAGAAACATGTGTTTAAGACTGTAGAAAATGTTCGTAAGAAACACAGGTATATCTTTAAAAACATATGTTTAAGGCTGTAGAAAATGTTCGTAACAAACAGGTATATCTTTAAAAACATGTGTTTAAGGGTGTAGAAAATGTTCGTAACAAACACAGGTATATCTTTAAAAACATATGTTTAAGGCTGTAGAAAATGTTCGTAACAAACAGGTATATCTTTAAAAACATATGTTTAAGAATTGTAAACATAGACATTAGATTTATAATTA
>NW_013679247.1:7313-8497 GCF_000517525.1 Limulus polyphemus | reverse complement strand
CGTCTAACATGACATACAATATTAACGTCTAACATGTCATAACAAAACATACGACGTTAACATGACATACAATATTAACGTCTAACATGTCATAACAAAACATACGACGTTAACATGACATACAATACTAACGTCTAACATACGACGTTAACATGACATACAATACTAACGTCTAACATGTCTAACATACGACGTTAACATGACATACAATACTTTGTTAGACATGTTAGACGTTTACGACGTTAACATGACATACAATATTAACGTCTAACATGACATAACAAAACATACGACACAATCATCTGTAATGACTTTTAACGGTTTTCAGCATGATGAACTAGTTTTACGCTCCCGTTCTTCCAGTTTCCATGTAACTTTATAACATGCAGTGGCATGTTGTAGATCAACTCAAGTACGCTTTTGGAGATTAAGTGACCTTGGGCCACAATAACGTGACTTACAAACCTGGTTATCAGTTGAACTATATATTAATATATGTTTATGATATATAGGTGACCAACAACGACCTCAAGATGTATTTATGTACAGTGTCTGTGATAGTTTTGTATAATAAATAAACCACATAATTTGAAAAGGTTTGTGGTTACACGAACGTTAGATTAAAGCAGATTTTAAAAGAATTGTTTTTATCAAAAGGTAGCGTTAGTGTCAATCAACTCATTCCAATATAGATTTTGTGATTAAAGTATAAAACCCACACGGCTTATTCCTTAGTATTCACGTCACATGTGTTTATTTCTAAGCAGGCTTTGTAGATTATTTACATAGCCAAGTTTATTTTTTATTAACTACGAAACTTTAAAGTTTCATAGAGGGTAAGTGAATTGTAATTAGTGTAAAAGACCATAAAACTATATATAAGCAATGGCATATTGGACCTTAGAAGTTGAAATCCCAGCCAGTCACATTGTACCACAAAAGGTACAATCCCAGCCAGTCACATTGTACCACAAAAGGTACAATCCCAGCTAGTCACACTGTATCTTAGAAGTTGCAATCCCAGCCAGTCACATTGTACCACAAGAGGTACAATCCCAGCTAGTCACATTGTACCACAAAAGGTACAATCCCAGCAAGTCACATTGTACCACAAAAGGTACAATCCCAGCTAGTCACATTGTACCACAATAGGTACAATCCCAGCAAGTCACATTGTACCACAA
>NW_013679247.1:2018-6319 GCF_000517525.1 Limulus polyphemus | reverse complement strand
AAGGTACAATCCCAGCCAGTCATATTGTACCACAAAGGTACAATTCCAGCTAGTCACATTGTACCACAATAGGTACAATCCCAGCTAGTCACACTGTATCTTAGAAGCTACAATCCCAGCTAGTCACACTGTATCTTAGAAGCTACAATCCCAGCCAGTCACATTGTACCACAAAAGCTACAATCCCAGCCAGTCATATTGTACCACAAAAGCTACAATCCCAGCTAGTCACATTGTACCACAAAAGCTACAATCCCAGCTAGTCACATTGTACCACAAAAGGTACAATCCCAGCCAGTCACATTGTACCACAAAAGGTACAATCCGAACTAGTCACATTGTACCTCAAAAGCTACAATCCCAACTAGTTACACTGTATCTTAGAAGCTACAATCCCAGCCAGTCACATTCTATACTGTAAAGCAGTAATTCCAAGCTGTGTCATTGATAAATAGACAGTTCAGAAATATATTTGTTATTTGGAACTTGCATGAGTTTTAAGTCTAACTATAGACCACCCGTGACCCGTTGGGTCACCCACTATTCAGAGGTTATGAAGAATTCAAGCTAATGTCAATATTGCACCGAAATGAAGGTTTATTTTGAGATAATTTAATTAAATATTTCAATCCATTCGTGTTATTCATAATTCAAGAAAAGATATTTGATTGTTGATCGGGAATAAAAGAAAAGACCATTTCATTTTTCAAAAATGGGAACATTGACAGGGAAATAGATTTGAATGAAGAAGTTTCGTAAAGAGCGCGAACGGTAGTGTGATGTAAAATTACTTACGTTAGAAATTTTCATAAAAGTGACCCGGAAAACGGGGCTAACTCGGTAACCCGTGGCCCGATTTTAACGAAACTTGTTTTATTCTCATTTCATTACAAATATGGTGCTATTGTGCGCCGTTTTTGCTGTATTTAATTACAGACAAACAAACAATCTCAGAGTTGTATTAGTATATAGATGATATAATTCATGTGTAGATTATACCAGAAATAAGAGAAAAATGTGTTGTATAACTCGACTTAAAATAATACTATAATATATAATAGAACAGTGTAGTGTACAATACAGTAATATATTATATAATAGAACAGTGTAGTGTACAATATAATATATAATATGTATAACAATGTATTCTACAATACAACAATATAATGTGTAATAGAACAGTGTAGTGTACAATATAATATATAATATGTATAATATAATAATGTATTCTACAATACAACAATATAATATATAATAGAACAGTGTAGTGTACAATACAACAATATAATATATATGTTTAATATAACAATGTATTCTACAATACAATAATATAATATATAATGGAACAGTGTGGTGTACAATACAACAATATATTGTATAATAGAACAGTATAATGTACAATACAACAATATATTGTATAATAGAACAGTGTTGTGTACAATACAACAATATATTGTATAGTAGAACAGTGTAGTGTACAATACAACAATATATTTATAGTAGAACAATGTAGTGTACAATACAATAATATAATATATAATGGAACAGTGTAGTGTACAATACAACAATATATTGTATAATAGAACAGTATAATGTACAATACAACAATATATTATATAATAGAACAGTGTTGTTTTTCAGCAAGCTTCTAAATATTTTATGTGTTACATGACATAGTTACTCGTATGTTTGTGGTTAATATAAATTTTTCGGGGTTATTCAAACTTACTGTTTACATGTAAACTTTGAGGTAGTATTGTTAGCACAGGGTATTAGAGATACACTCCTCCACAAAAATCACAAAATAATAATAACTTTGAAACAACCAAGAAGAATATTAAATGAACAGCCAACAATTATGCCTCATCGTGGACAAAATAGATTTCTAGGAAAGTCCCCCCCCCCCATCCCCCATGCTTGAAGTTAATGTTTCCCAACGCCAAGTAACGTAATATTGCCTGAGATCAGTGGGGACTGAACAGTAGTAGATTCCAGACAGGACGTGGGGTAGACGTCCAGGGTAAGAAACGTGTAGTTAAGGGCCGGTATTTTCTAATGACTTATTAAGACCAGTTAATCAATTCTGAAAACAAAATAACTCAGTTAGCAATCAAATTAATCTTAGAAAGAAAAACAATAAACTCGTTAAATATACAAATCTGTATGTATGATACGACGACACAAGCTCATTTCGTAACATTTGCCCCCCAGTGGCACAGTGGTACGTCTGCGGACTTACAACGCTAGAATCCGGGTTTCGATACCCGTGGTGGGCAGAGCACAGATAGCCCATTGTGTAGCTTTGTGCTTAATTACAAACAAACACTCACATTTATACTCCTGGTGAAGGTGTACAGCCGAAATGTCGAAGAAACAAATAATAAATTAGAAGATTCATTGAAGTATATTTATTCATAACTAATGTGCACTATACTCTGTTCAACATCATCTTATTTAAAACATGCTATTGATGACATTACTGTAGGATAGATTTAAATAAATACAACAAGATATATCATTGAAGATATTGGTGAATAAATTTGGGGTTAAACTTGTGCTGCACATACGATGTATGTACTAACATTATTTGACTACTGAAACACTGTTAAGCAAAAATAAATAATTGAATGGGTATAGATGGCATTAAATCCTCGAGCTCCCACATACGAAGCGCGTGCTGTGCCTTATGAGCCATTTTTAAGAGGAATACTATCATTAAGTACAGTAATACTTAATAGTAGGGATCGTGATGAAACAAAATGGCGGCCATACAAATCGCCCGTTTAAAACCACATTTAAAATATCAGAATATTAACAGCCAAAGCTTATGTACTTATAAAGCCACCGAAATTGCTATATACGTGTTTAGGGAGTGAATAAAAATTTCACTATTTCAACGCATTTTCATCTAAGTAAGTAAGTAAGTGACTTTTCCAGACAAGCGTACAAAAAAAATGGCGAACCTTATCGCTCTAATCCTTTCACAGAACTTCCGCCCCAGTGATTCCTTTCTTGTACCGAAAAGGATGCTGGTATACTTATATATATATATTTGGCTCCTCAGACTGACATAATTACGTTAATTTGCCAAAGTAGGGACACCATTTTTTGATATTTTAAGTAACTCAGTTTTTGTAGTTTTTGACTTTCTTGTTTCAATACTTTTTGTACCATTAAAACTTTCTATATTACTATAGGTAGCTAGGTTACGAAATATATCGATCCCTACTTATCTTTAAAAAATTTAATTTTTTATTATGCTTGTATATATACGTTTTGAATAGATGCATCCTTAAAATAACGCTGTTATTGTGTTATATAGTTAGACATAAATGAAACCAAAACCTACTAAGCAGAATATGGAGTTGTTGTATTTAGATTTAAAGAAGTGTTAAAACGTGGAATGACTATAAACGAAATATATCTGTATACAACATTTTTTGTACAAACATCTTGTCTTTGTGAATAATCGCCATCTTCGACTAAGATCTTGAAATTTGCCCTTAATCTAACTCTTGATAAAGACGTTATAAAATAGTAAATTTGAAAAATGATGGTATCAAGATGTGTAGAAAACCAACTGTCGTCAAGTTGGTTTTCTTTTATAATTCCTTGTGTGTTTGTGTGTGTCTAAATCGTATTTGTATATCATATCAAACCTGTAATTATTTTATTTCGAACAATGTATTAGCTGTAGAGCAGATTTCCCATAATTTTGAGCTCTAAAACTATTGACGGAACCCTTAAGAAATGACACACTGGAATCTTTATTTCCAATGTACGTAAATCCACAAGACAAATAGTTGTCGTCGTTTCTTATTGCTTGTTGCTAATTTAGATGATTTGGGTGATGGTTGCTTTATTTTGGAAAGATCGTTTTCCGATTTTTCAATGGTAAAGTTCTGTAGTGGTCCACCTTCAGCTTCAGTCAGTATATCAGAAGAACAGGTTTTTCAACAGTAAAGTTCTGTAGTGGTCCACCTTCAGCTTCAGTCAGTATATCAGAAGAACAGGTTTTTCAACAGTAAAGTTCTGTAGTGGTCCACCTTCAGCTGCAGTCAATATATCAGAAGAACAGGTTTTTCAACAGTAAAGTTCTGTAGTGGTCCACCTTCAGCTGCAGTCAGTATATCAGAAGAACAGGTTTTTCAACAGTAAAGTTCTGTAGTGGTCCACCTTCAGCTTCAGTCAGTATATCAGAAGAACAGAACAGGTTTTTCAACAGTAAAGTTCTGTAGTGGTCCACCTTCAGCTTCAGTCAGTATATCAGAAGAACAGAACAGGTTTTCAACAGTAAAGTT
>NW_013679247.1:0-1362 GCF_000517525.1 Limulus polyphemus | reverse complement strand
AACAGAACAGGTTTTTCAACAGTAAAGTTCTGTAGTGGTCCACCTTCAGCTGCAGTCAATATATCAGAAGAACAGGTTTTTCGCTTTAAAATTCCTTCTTTTAACCAACGATCCATGGCTAAGTAATATTAATACTTGAGAACTATAATTTTATAATATTATGAAATATTAACAAACTCAAGACTAGCTTATTGTTTCCGTGAAACACTGCACTCGACCATCACTAGCGACTAATTTATAGCGAGTCATCAATTAGGCTCCGTCCATAAATGAAATAGCCAATGACAAAGGGAATATAGGGTAAAAGATTTAACGGCTGACGAGCTTTTAAGCCATATCTATACCTGGTCTGCTCCTTTACTCCGACCACATTACACAAAATTTTCTCATGGAACCCCTGGATATATCCTACCGAACCCCAGGGTTCCGCGGAAACACTACTGTAGAGCACCGGAAATGAGTGAATCTGTGGCTATTAAGGCTAAATGCCGTAGATTATATAGCGAGTAAACTCGTGTTTCACATACAAAGCGTATTTAAATTTTAGGCCTAACTGTCGATTTTTAGGCGGCTGTTTCAATTTGTATTGAGATCTAATAACATTCCGTTATTTATAAGCCACGGAAATGTAAAAATTAACTTAATGTGTTTTCTTGAGTGTTTGTTTATGTTAATGAAGTAATTTTCTTTAAAGTTAATGTTATAAACGTCGTAGTTTTGCACTCGTATAGAACAATGCACGTTAAACGTCGTTCATTTTCGTACTTCTATAAACGTAAAAGTACCATGTACGATTAGCCAGTAGGAATATTGGATTTTCATGTGAGCTAGCACGCATACACTCAAGGACTGACTGACACACATTACTTTTTTAATCACATGGATATAACAATATATATAATTGAAATTACAGTACAATAGAGATATTGAAGAAACAGAACAACAGATATTATTAAAGTACGAGAGACATTGTTGAAGGTATAGAATAAGTATTATCACTGAAGATGTTATTGTAGAACTATTAGAGGCAGAACAAACGAGATGTTATTGTGGAACTATTAGAGGCAGAACAAACGAGATGTTATTGTAGAACTATTAGAGTCAGAACAAACGAGATGTTATTGTAGAACTATTAGAGTCAGAACAAACGAGATGTTATTGTAGTACTATTAGAGTCAGAATAAACGAGATGTTATTGTAGAACTATTAGAGGCAGAACAAACGAGATGTTATTGTAGAACTATTAGGGTCAGAACAAACGAGATGTTATTGTAGAACTATTAGAGTCAGAACAAACGAGATGTTATTGTAGAACTATTAGAGGCAGAACAAACGAGATGTTATTGTAGAACTATTAGAGTC
>NW_013679246.1:4368-8584 GCF_000517525.1 Limulus polyphemus | reverse complement strand
AAACTTTTCATATTGATTTTTTCAAACCATACCTTATCTATAATGTTGCTTTTCATATTGATTCAACATTATAGATAAGGTATGATTTAAAACTTTTCATATTGGTTCAACATTACAGATGTTAGATTAACTGGAACTTTGAATGGGCTATGGTATTGTTAGCGTTAGCTATTAGTCAGATAACCAAATGTATCGTAAGTTAAAGTTGAAACACCATTACTTTCGGGTTATTTAAATCAAAGCTAATACAGAGTTAATAAAGTAACTTTAATGTAGAATCTGATCATTCCAACAGTTGCTTGGAAGAAAATAATGATCACATAGAGATTGAAGATGGAAAGAAACCAACAGTAATCGGAAAGAAATATTTGAAAAAACCACAGAAATTGATTTTTAAGAAAGAAGTGAACAATTCAATGTTTTTAATATGAAAAGAAAAAGATCGCGAGAATAATATTTGTTATATAATATCATATCCAATACGTTTTATGAAAAATACAATTATATTTTTATTTAAATTTTTTAAATATTTAATTCGTGTATAATAATGTAGGGTAACATAACTGAAAATATCTACGAAAACAAAATTAAGATATATACAATTTTTTTTTCAAACAAGAAATAATGTATTATGTATTGATAAAACTTTGAACCAAAAGTTATTTCATTATAAAACGTGCTGGTTGATATGAATGAAGGATTCACATAATTATGTAAAGCAGCCACCTTCAATGATGTTCCATCAACAACTAATTACACTAATTAATATTTGATATTAAAATAATAAAACATTCCTTTAAAGTCTGTTCTCAGTTTAATACAAAATATTTACATAAATTTCCAGCGTTAAGCGTCCCTTATGTGACGTCATTTTAGTGTCTGCTGACTGATTGACAGACAACACTACTGTGTACTGGTGCGAATGGTTAAAACAGGTGATATTCATATTACAACATCCATGAAACACACTTGCACCTACTTGCATTAGGCCTCAAAATAGACGATGTTTCTAAAGAAAATGTTTAAATACTGGGTGATACAATATATTTTTCAATCACTGCAAAATGTGCCGTCATCCAGTGTCCAAAAATTAAAAATATGAAGGGTATTAAAACCGAAATGAAAAAGAAGTGTACCATTAATAGTTAAAATAAGAATGACAGTGATGAATATTAACACAAATAGCACCTTAACATTTCAACTTCACTTTAGATATGTGACTTTTTTTTTTTTACTTCATTTCCCACTTCATTTTTATTCTATTACATTTTTGTTTTGTTTTCATTACACACAATATAGAATTTACAGATGTCCATTGTACAAAAGTTGAACTATGTCAAAATTAAATCAATGGAAAATATTAAACAGAAATGAATAATTATGCTGTTAATATTTAAATTAAGAATACACTGAAGACTGAGCATAAATTCCACGCTGACATCTCAAGTTAACTTTCTAAACATGGCTCTTTGGATTTATTTTCTCTTTTTGTCGTCAATATACACAATTTTGAATGTGCTATAATTTAGTGTGCAAAACATAAACTGTTAATAAATTAATAATAATAGGTTATTGAGTGAAAATAGTTTAACTTTTAAACACTGGATAATAATACATTGTACTTCGTATATGATGAGAACAAATGAATTTTATACATTAGTAGTGAATAACGAGATGAATCAAAGAAAGACATATTTATAAATCAAAACTGAAACGTTAAGATCCAATTTATGCTAATTTCCCTTGCTGTATTCCACATTTTAATTGTGACGGGTATAATTTTTCATTTCTGTTTTTAAACTTTATATTTTCTTTTATTTACTATATACGGAATCGGTCAATTTGAACGATTTTGTAACCACCATAAAAAAAACAACAAAAACAAAAACGAAATTACATTTGTTTATCTTAAATAACAAATAATTGTGTATTTTTGTTGTTGTTCTTTCTGTCGGTTGCTATTGAAAAATAAGACTTCTATTTATAACGATGGTACTAGTACAGTTAATTCTTATTTACTTAAATAATGCATCTAATTACACAAAAAATGACACGCGCAAAGCACGTAACTCTGTAACTATTATAATTTAACTGGCTTTCTAGCAATGGTTTAACAGCCATAAAATATTTCTAAGCTTATCGAACCGAACACTGCAAGAAAAACTTTCAAACTGAAAACGAAATAGAAAATACTTTATACTGATTAAAACTTAGTTTTTCTTCTGGATATAAATGATATGAAACGTCAGAATAATTATTGGCAATTTGTGAGTGAGAGGATATGACATGAGAAGAACTTAACTCGTATTAAAATGTTTTGATGCTAAGTTTATTCGCACACGTTGATAATAATTTAGTTCAATAAAATTTTGGATGGTGAAAGGTCGTGACATGCGCACTTTAGCCTATCTGTATTGGGTCGGTAGATTAGATCAAATTTTCAACCCTAAACTAACCAAACAATTCGCATTTTTAAGTATATATTTTTTTCTAAAGAATTGTCCGTGAACGTATGGAGTCAGTGTCGACTGCTCCGAAAGCCGAATGTTTATCATGCTAAGATTAAAAATACTTTTATTCATCTAGAAATGTTCATATTTCATTCGAGTAATTTTCCCAAAACCTCATTAATATTTTTTATCGGTTACTATCTAAATTAAGAACACAGTAATAAAAATTAACACAAATTCGAAATTAACATTTCAAACTTTCGAAACACGGCTCTTTGGATATATTTCCCGTTTGATTTTTATTGTTGGATTTTTGTTTATTTTATAGTTGTAAAATGTACGATTATCTATGTTGAAAAATTAAAAATAATGGAGAATATTAAATCAGAAATAAAAATTATACTGCTAATATTTAACATAAGGAATATGCTGAGAAACGTTAGCGTAGGTTACACCTTAAGATTTCAATTTCAGTTTAGAAACATGACGTCTCTCTTTTGTATTAAATTTCCTGTTCTCATCGCACACAATATAGAATGCTGCCATCCAGTGACTAAAAACTAAACTATTGAAAATTAAAAATAATAGTGCACATTAAAAGAAATTATACTATTAATAGTTAAAATATGAAATATAATGAATAAAATTAACATAAATTGCACCTTAACATTTCAAATTTATTTTATGTATATGGTTATATCTTTTTTTTTATTCATTTCCTAATTCATTTCTATTCTATTACATTTGTTGTCATCACACACAATATAGAATTTATTGGTTATCTGTTGTTCAAAAGTTAGATTATATTCAAAATTAAATCAATGGAGAATATTAAGAAGAAATGAAGAATTATGTTATTAATACTTAAATTAAGAATACATTAAAATAATAAATGTACATTTCATCTTAATATTTCAAGCTCACTTTCTAAACATGTCTTTTTGGATATATTTCCAGTTTTATTTTTATTTAATTTGTTTGTTTGCATTTTACACAGAATTATTGTTTCACCCGGTTTTTCACACTTTTCTCGGTTCCTGTACGTTTTGACGAAATTGTGCATTATGGAAGTGTCAGAACTAGTGTAAAATGGTTGTGGACATTGATGTTAGTTGACTCATGTTTCAGTCATCCAAACACATATATTAACTAACCAAGTGTGACGAACATATTACAGCAGATGAACAACAAGTAGATGAAAATACGAAAATGTTCTCTTGGTAAGAAAACTTAGGTGTAAAGATAATGACATTCTTAAAAACTTAGTAAGAAAAATTAGGTGTAAAGTTAATGACACTCTTAAAAACTTAGTAAGAAAACTTAGGTGTAAAGATAATGACATTCTTAAAAACTTAGTAAGAAAACTTAGGTGTAAAGATAATATCACTCTTAAAAACTTAGGTGTAAAGATAATGTCACTCCTAAAAACTTAGTAAGAAAACTTAGGTGTAAAGATAATGTCACTCTTAAATCTTAGTAAGAAAACTTAGGTGTAAAGATAATATCACTCTTAAAAACTTAGAAAACTTAGGTGTAAAGATAAAGTCACTCTTAAAACTTAGTAAGAAAACATAGGTGTAAAGATAATGTCACTCTTAAAACTTAGTAAGAAAACTTAGGTGTAAAGATAATGTCACTCTTAAAACTTAGTAAGAAAACATAGGTGTAAAGATAATGTCACTCTTACAAACTTAGTAAGAAAACTTAGGTGTAAAGATAATATCACTCTTAAAAACTTAGTAAGAAAACTTAGGTGTAAAGATAAT
>NW_013679246.1:0-3368 GCF_000517525.1 Limulus polyphemus | reverse complement strand
GTCACTCTTACAAACTTAGTAAGAAAACTTAGGTGTAAAGCTAATGTCACTCTTAAAAACTCAAATTAAAAAACAACGATTATTTTATACATAATTTTATACCTTTTTACCAATTTTTATCAAGTACAGTAAGTTATTGTATTTTAGTGATTTGGAGACTGAAAACAATCTCATTTTTATAGAATTGTGTATAAAATAATCGTTGTTTTTTTTAATTTTTAAGATTGAACATTACACACGTGGCAATTTTTTTTTTAATAATGTCACTAGCGTAATTAATAGTGGTCAGTCTATTTCTTGTTTTGATATTTCGTTGTGCTTCTCTGGACCTTAACTGTTCGACATCACCGTTTCATTGAATTATAAAGAGTTTAATATTAGCAGTAGCGAGTTAATGACGCCACACACTGAATAGGGCTTCTAGCAGTTCCAAGGTGCTTCTCAATTTATTCTCTTGTATTTCGTTATTCATTACTTCCCAGAGGTTTTTGATAGGGTTGAGATCTGGGCTTGGCCATCGTAGTGTCTTGATCCTCTCCCTTCAAAGATAGTCCTTCACCTGAATCAAAGAAATTAAATCCAAAATGTTTTTTAATACACGTAGAGCGAAATTTTCTGTATTTCACGCCTACTACATAGTTTGCATGGATATTACCTTGAAGCATGGAGTAGAATTATTTCTAAATCTGCACTTGTCAGCTTCACCAAAGTGATCCAAAATTGTTGGCTTTAACCAGGACTCGAGGATCTCGATGTACTTGACGGGATACAGTGCCCTTCATAAAATGGCCAGGTGGTTAGGGCACTCGCCTCGCAATCTGCGGGTCGCGGGTTCGAATCCCCTTCACACCAAACATGCTCGCCCTTTCAGCCGTGGGGGCGTTATAATGTGACGGTCAATCCCACTTTTCGTTGGTAAAAGAGTAGCCCAAGAGTTGGCGATGGGTGGTGATGACTAGCTGCCTTCCCTCTAGTCTTACACTGCTTAATTAGGGACGGCTAGCGCAGATAGCCCTAGTGTAGCTTTGCGCGAAATTCAAAACAAACAAACAAACCTTTCCTCTGAGAGGCGATACACAAGTATACACAAAGCTTCATATAACCATCTGTAACAATTAAAGCCAATTAAACGGTTCTGAAAGTGTAATGTAGCTAGAGAGTAGCTTAATGTCCGAGATAAACTACAACCGTACACGTTGCTATTTAACTATAGAATCTGGTAACAGGACGGTCATGTAGTGCAGAAAAAAACTCATCATTAGGAAAAAAAAAAGTAACGCATTTAATGAATACTAAAATCGTGCAATTTTAGTTAACATACTAATAATATAATTAAAGTAGCTAACAAGCCGCTGGACCGATTATCACCAATCCAGGTATGTATCCTCAGAGCCCCACGAGGAGTGACACAGGGGCTGGCATTTGTATATGACTCCCCGTGTCACCCTCACTTCCCCTACATTGAACGGTTGCGTCAGCTAGTAAAAACAAACAGCATCACTTGTATTTAATACATCTACTCCGACTTTATATATCCCATATACACACGGTCAATTAACAGAGTTAGCAGACGATAGAAACAGAAGACAATAAGATACGAGAAAAATCACAGTAACAATAATAATTAAGACTGAACAAAGATAGTTTGTTTATTTCGAAATTTTCGCTCGTTGCAGCCCATAATTTTGAACTTACAGACCAGAGGATAAACAGTTCGTTAATAGCACCCACCGTCTACTCTTGGATTACCTGTTTTAGCGAAATAGGCCGTGAACCATGATCTCTCCGATCCATATTTCCAGCACACACTAAAGAGAAAGCCATTCCATTGTCTTTAAACAAAGAAGTAACATAAATGATAAATATGACAATTAAAGTAATTAAAAGAAACTATGTAATTAAACTAATGACTTAATGTGTAATGAACCGTGATAGTGAAAGGCTAGAGTAATGGAAAGTGAAACCAACCTTATTTGTCGTACTAAAGTTGTTTTTAATATCTTAGAACATTAGTTGATGAAGTTAAGTGCAGACGCGGAAGTTTTAAAAAGTCCTGACATTCTGTAAAATGACGAATCCCATAATCAGAGGCAAGAAAATTGTTGAATTCCCGTTAAATTTGAATAAATGAGGTGTAGAATCTGCTGTCAAATTTGAATAAATCAGGTGTATAATCTGCTGTTGAATTTGAATAAATCAGGTGTAGAATCTCCTGTTGAATTTGAATAAATGAGGTGTAGAATCTGCTGTCAAATTTGAATAGATTAGGTGCAGAATCTGCTGTCAAATTTGAATAAATGAGGTGTATAATCTGCTATTTAATTTGAATAAATGAGGTGTAGAATCTGCTATTTAATTTGAATAAATGAGGTGTAGAATCTGCTGTCAAATTTGAATAAATGAGGTGTAGAATCTGCTATCACATTTGAATAAATGAGGTGTAGAATCTGCTGTCAAGTTTGAATAAATGAGGTGTAGAATCTGCTATTTAATTTGAATAAATGAGGTGTAGAATCTGCTGTCAAATTTGAATAAATGAGGTGTAGAATCTGCTATTTAATTTGAATAAATGAGGTGTAGAATCTGCTGTTGAATTTGAATAAATGAGGTGTAGAATCTGCTGTTTGTAAAAGAGGAGAGTGAGTTTATTCTTTGATAATGTTTAACAAATTATTTTGCATCTAATAAGCTAAGAGTAGTAAACAAATAAGCAGACTTATTAGTAACATTTGTTAAACATATAGCTTGTGAAATATATATGTGTAAGTTATCATATGTTTACCAACATAAAGCTTTAATTTACTGGAATTCATAAAATATATTGAAATTGCTAATTACTATTTAATTATATTAATATGAAGGCTATACAGTAGATATTACTAAACGTTTTCGCTCTATGTTTAATGGAATTATGGATTACAATTAATAAATTAATACCTTTCTTTTTTTAAATGCTTTTAATGAATTACAACCCTTTAGGGGGGGGGGGGGGTCTGGTTGGTCGCAAGGAGCAGATTGACAAAATGCCGTTAACTTTCGTATGCTGAAATTGGTAGCCAGGATATCATGATCACTAAACATACGAACACGCATAGTTGCTGTTGTAATTTCATCGTGGTCGGAAGCCTCTGCCGTGTGCAGGAGAAACAGATTTTATTTCACATATATAAGTGAACTTTTTCTACTGCAAATATTTTGTTATATTATATTACGTGCTTTGGTAATATAATTTAAGTTGTAGAGTGTTTGAAAGTGCTTTCTTTCGGCTATATAATGATACAGAGTTTTTTATCTGGGGCGACATTTCACTCGGGGGCAGATTGACATACGTGTCAACCAGTCGCACACTATTGTATCATTTATGCTTG
>NW_013679245.1:4548-7991 GCF_000517525.1 Limulus polyphemus | reverse complement strand
CACAAAAATGATATCTTTAAGCCTAAGTTTCTTAATTGGGCACCAATTTCTATGCCATATCCCTAACCTAGGTGCTGGATTTGACCACCTGTCCAACAAGGTGCTGAAACAAACAAGTGCTTTTACCAATAAACTAAAGAATAACCTTGTTACACAGTATGAAACAAAGAGGTCACATGACGGGATACTGTTGCACGATTTTTCGTTTGTTTATGTTTGGTTCTTTGTTTAAAATTACTGTGTTTTTAATAGATATAATATGTTTTTTTGAGTTGTAATGGTGGAAAACATGAAACGGTTTTTTATTACGCTGTTGGAAATAAGGATGGTGTTTGTAACTTTTACTGAAGTTACATCTGATGGAAATAAGGATGGTGTTTGTAACTTTTATTGAAGTTACATCTGATGGAAATAAGGATAGTGTCTCTAACTTTAATTGAAGTTACATCTGATGGAAATAAGGATGGTGTTTGTAATTTTTACAGAAGGTAGATTTGATGGAAGTAAGAATAGTGTTTCTAACGAAAATTGGAAATCAGATTTATTCAGATGTAACTTCAGTAAAAGTTACAAACACCATCCTTATTTCCATCAGATGTAACTTCAGTAAAAGTTACAAACACCATCCTTACTTCCATCAGATGTAACTTCAGTAAAAGTTACAAACACCATCCTTATTTCACTCAGATGTAACTTCAATTAAAGTTAGAGACACTATTCTTACTTCCATCAGATGTAACTTCAGTAAAAGTTACAAACACCATCCTTATTTCCATCAGATGTAACTTCAGTAAAAGTTACAAACACCATCCTTATTTCCATCAGATGTAACTTCAGTAAAAGTTAGAGACACTATCCTTACTTCCATCAGATGTAACTTCAATTAAAGTTAGAGACACTATTCTTACTTCCATCAGATGTAACTTCAGTAAAAGTTAGAGACACTATCCTTACTTCCATCAGATGTAACTTCAATTAAAGTTAAAGACACTATTCTTACTTCCATCAGATGTAACTTCAGTAAAAGTTACAAACACCATCCTTATTTCCATCAGATGTAACTTCAATTAAAGTTAGAGACACTATCCTTACTTCCATCAGATGTAGCTTCAGTAAAAGTTACAAACACCATCCTTATTTCACTCAGATGTAACTTCAGTAAAGATAAAAACACCATCCTTAGTTCCATCAGATGTAACTTCAGACAAAGATAGTGTTACGACAGCGGCTCTGGTAGCGTGCGTGAAGTTTCTCGAATTATCGGGGAAGACCGAGTTTGTTCGAGACCCTCTTTTTTAGTATATAGGCCTGGCAGAGAAAGCCAACGGGAAATTATAAAGTGTATGTTTTGCACTCGTAGAGAGCGAAGCTATCGAGATTGTGAATCGCTGAAATTTATAGCGTGCATTATAAAAGTTGTTAAGTTTAAAGAGACGATAAATGTACTGACTGTGGAATTACTTTATGTACTAAAGTTTGTGTCGAGAGAGAATAAACTGGTTTAATCAAAAAAGGACTTGTATCGTGCCCCCCCATTAGCACAGCGGTATGTCTGCGGACTTACACGCTAGAATTCGGGTTTCGATACCCGTGGTGGGCAGAGCACAAATAGCCCATTGTGTAGCTTTGTGCTTAATTACAAACAAACAAAACTTGTATCGCTGAAGTTCCTCGGAAATAATTTCTACCGGAAATTAACAAACAAGCAGATACGTAACAAATTGGTGTCAGAGAGTAGGATAGAAAAAAAAAGAAGATGGAAACAGCAAAAGAAACAACAAGAACGAGAAAATAAACAAGAAGAAGAGACAACACCAGTGGCAAGAAAATCTGCAACAGTGGCAGCTTGAAAAACAAAATAAACAAAAGAGATTACAGCAGTTGTTGGAGGAAAAAGAAAAGAAATAAACAGAACGAAAAAATAAACATGAAGAGAGACTACAGCAATGGTTGGAGGAGAAAGAAAATAAACAAGAAGAGAGACTACTGCAGTTGTTGGAGGAAAACGAAAAGAAACAAGAAGAACGAGAACATAAACAAGAAGAGAGACTACAGCAGTGGCAACTGGAACAAGAAGTACAAATGGAAAACTTAAATAAATTTCAAAGTGAATTAAATACATTAAAGGATGATTTACAGTCTTTTACACAGGGAGGATTCATTAGCAATGGACCTAATCAGCCCCAGACAACAGGAAGCCACTTCCAGACCCTGCAGCTAAACCCTAATGCAAACATCTTCAGTCCTGTCAGAAGTCACATTCCAGACATGAGTGTCAGCAATAGAGGGTGGTCCAGTACAAAGAAAGCCACAGGAACTCGATGGGAAGGCACCGTGGGAAGCATATAGAGCACAATTTGAGCTACTGGCAGAAATTAATGGATGGACAGAGGAGCAGAAAGCAGTGTACCTGGCAACGAGCCTGAAGGGACAACCATTGGAAATACTTGGACAGTTGTCAGCAGACGACAGGCACAACTATAGAGCACTGGTAGCTGCTCTAAAAATCAGGTATGGAACTCAAAATCAGTCCGAAATCTACAGGGCCTACCCAACTGCGCCACCCAATGTCCTCAAGCTGTTGCTGAGGGATCAGTTTGTAGACGCCTTGGACAGTCCACAACTGAAGATAAAAGTAAAGCAAGTACACTCCTCTACTATGCAGGATGCAATGGCCAGACTCTTGAGTTCGAATCCTACATTAAGTCCAGCATAGAGGTACCAAGGTTGGTACAGTCATCAGGATTTCAAGGCCAGAAAAGGGCAGCTTTCAGATAAGCTTGAGGGACTTTGCTGGCACTGTAACAAACCTGGGCACAAGAGAGCTCAATGCTGGCAACTTTATCACAGGGAAGATGCCATGGTAGGAAAGACTGCTACCCAAAAAAGTTGTTGGAACTGTGGAGAGCAAGGACATATGAGGAACCAGTGTAAGAAGAATACTACCAATAAGTCAGCCTCGGGGAAACCAGTAGTGGTTGATGTTGAGGGACACCCACCAACCCCCATCGTGAAAGTCCCAACAGCTAAGTGTAAAATGGCAAGTACACATAGTGTCTACATGACAGGAAAGCTGGGTGGTCAAAAGTGCAACTTTGTCATAGATTCTGTGTCTCAGCAAACACTTGTGAGTATCAAGCAGCTGGATCACAAAGGAGTACCAGAAGCTGTACAGAAGCTCTGTGGTGTGATAGGACATTATGCAAGGTTGTGGGGACCAGTGTGGGTAACTATTGAGCTCGTGGGCATAAAGGACAGACAGAAAGTATACTTGGCTGACATTGAAGACGAATGCATATTAGGATTGGACTATCTTCTACCAAGGAAGTTTGTAATTAATTTTGATAAAATGACGTTTGGGAATAACAAAGGCCAAGTTCCGGTAACTGTTAAAAGAGAGGTTGAACTAATTAGGTGCCAGCAAGGTGAAGTCAAAGTGACTG
>NW_013679245.1:0-4142 GCF_000517525.1 Limulus polyphemus | reverse complement strand
TTTGGTATGCCATACGAACTGCATTCGGATCAAGGCCGTAACTTTATGAAGAGTTGCTTGAAAATGTGCCAGAGTTCTTGAAATTGTTATCTGAAAAGATGGATGATATTCACCATCAAGTGCGTTCAAACTTAAAAACGTCTGCTGATTCCATAAAGCTATGTTATGATAAGAGATCTACTGAAGTCAGCTTTGTACCAGGAGACAAGGTGTGGTTGTATAATCCCAGGAAGACCAAAGGGAAGTCTCCTAAGTTGTCTTCTACATGGGAAGGCCCATATGACATAGTGGATCGTCTCCCAGACGTTACTTTCCAAATAAAATGTGGTCGACAAGGTAAGTCGAAGGTGGTGCATGCCAACAGGCTTTGGTGTTATCACGGTCCAGGACATTTCAGTTGGAATGAAATGAACAATAGAACAAATGACGCTGATGAAGATGTGTCATCTGAAAAATCCACTGTTGAAGAAGAAACTCTATCCGGTTTTGAGAGGGAAAACAGTGAAGCCGTTAATGAAGTTACTACCACTAATGTGACTGCTACCAATAATGGGACATTTCCTGATGGAACAGATGAATGCCACGTAAAGCAGAAGCCAACGAGACAGAGACCAGTGTGGAAGAAAAAATGTCCTGTAAAATTAAGAGACTTTGTTGTATTCTAATTTTGTGTTTGTAAATTCTGTACATTTAATTAAGTTATTGTTAATTATCTATTGGTTTAATGTAAGTGGCTATTTTTCGGGACGAACAATACTAAGAAAGGGGCAGTGTTACGAGAAGTCACGTGGCGCTGGTAGCGTGCGTGAAGTTTCTCGAATTATCGGGGAAGACCGAGTTTGTTCGAGACCCCCTCTTTTTTAGTATATAAGCCTGGCAGAGAAAGCCAACGGAAAATTACAAAGTGTGTGTTCTGCACTCGTAGAGAGCGAAATTATCGAGATTGTGAATCGCTGTGATTTATAGCGTGCATTATAAAAGTTGATAAGTTTAAAGTGACGAGAAACGTATTGACTGTGGAATTACTGTGTACGAAAAGTTTGTGTCGAGAAAGAATCAAGAAAGGACTTGTATCACTGAAGTTCCTCGGAAATTGATAAACAAGCAGATACGTAACAATAGAAACACTATCCTTTCTTCTATCGGATGTAACTTAAGTAAAAGATAAAAACAATATCCTTATTTCCATCGGATGTAACTCCAGTAAAAGATTAGAATTTTCGAAAAATCCCCCTGACCTGTATTCACAGGTTCTAATCACCACTACAATATTAATTCTAAGAAATCTTTGTCATGGTATTTCTTTATAAATATACGAAAACCAATGTTTTTGTTTTACTTTGTGCAAATGTAACAACAGCAGTAGAACAATGTACCAGCCTTTTTAATGTATTCAAGATAAGTTGTGAAAAATCTTGTATAAATAAACATATATTTGTACCTTCGTGAAAAATAACCATTTCGTGTTTTTATATCTTTTGTGAATTGCTCAATTTATAAAATATAACGAGTGTGTTTGGCGTATGACGACAAACGCGCAAACAATGGATTTAATAACAGTTGGAAGCAACTGACATATTATAACAAACGCATGAACAATATAATTAATATATATTCTATATTATTAGTACGCTAGTGTCGCCTACTAGATGGAGCCACAGCTACAAACCTTTCTACTGTTTGAAATGTTCGAAATGATAGAGAACTATGGCGGAAACAAACCATTCATAGAACACCTAACGTCACACGCACACTTTTTCTCTTTATTGATGGCCACCAGAGGGCATTAAGCATATGAGGATTTAATTTTGGACCTGAAAAATAAATATAACAAAACTGTGTTCCTTTGAAACGTAAAACTCTACGAATTTGAAGATAGTTTGTTTTGTTTAGGATATAACGTTATTATTACCACAGAACACAATAGTAATACATTAATAAAGTATTTATTTATTTATTTGATTTCAATGTAAAAGTACACAATGAGCGTTCTGTCCATCTAGGCAAATTGAATCCAGGATTTCAGCATTGTAAATTTGAAAAATTCGTTCACCCACCATCGATTGAATGACACTGCCCACCCCCACACCTCACAGTAGCTCAGAAGTATGTGTGTGCTGACTAAACTGGGTTTAATACCCGCGGGGGGCACAGCTTTGTGTTTAGTTACAGATGAACAAACAATCGTACGAAACTATAGTTAGCTAACACTGAGATGTTTTATAAAATTATGTTTATCTAATTGTACCAAGTCTACAATATAATATCTTTTTGATTTTAAAGTTATTGAAATATTAAAGTAATAATGATTGTACTTTTAACTCATATTTCAAGACCAATACTTTGGCTCAAGTAGAGGCATCACTGTTAGCAGCTTTGAAATCTCTCCTTGGCTTTCTGAAATTTTGTGGGTTTCGTAATTTTAATTGAAGCTTCAGGTGTAAGTGAACGTTTTCTATAAGTTTTAGGGTTTGATGCCAATACCTTGTTTCTTTGGTTTCCTCCTTCCAATGTTTTCTTAATATTTTCAACAGTTTGTGGATCTAATAAAGGAATCACAATTTCATCATACTGATTTGGAACTTCGGGATCTCTTGCTGGTTTTCTACTAGTACTTGGGTTTAACAGAGTCACTGGAACCTCGGTTAATTTATTCTTTTCTTCCACACATTTTATAGGATTTTCATGAGGTTTGGGTTCCAACCTACGAACCACAACAGTATTGTTTTGATGAACAGTTTCTTGGGCTGATAAAAGGCTTTTATTCCTTTTAGGGTTTATCGGGAGGTTTGGAATGTTATCGTCTTCTGAATCTTTGATCGATTTTCCAAGAGGAATGGTGATTGTCCGAAGCCTTTCCACTTCAACGCTTTGATGTAGAGCTTTGGAGGAACATCCTTTCTTATTACGATTAGACGTCTCGCTTGTCTTAATGTCAACCGCTTTCAAGAGGTTATCTCTAACTAGATTTCTTACATCTTTGTGTTTCTTATGGGCTCTGTAAACTACGAACAAGATTACAAAAGATATGCAGATTATATAGAAATAAATCATTGGCAGAATCCAAACTTTTCTCCACGTCGTATATACGAATGGGTTTTCACTCACTAGTTTCGTAAACTCGGTACTCTCAACATACCGCGTTTCTAAAAGAAGAAGGGGTTCAGAGAAGTTTGATTCCAAGGTGGACTTTATGGTAGCAACGGGCGAAACAACAAGCGTTTTTTCTGTTGAAACGGTAAGTTTCACCACGTTAGACATATCTCCGATCCTGTCTCCATCACTAATAACACGAACGGTAAAATATATTATCTCGCCATCTTTATATCTGGTGAAGTCGAGAGCAACCGACAGTGTTTGTTTTTTGAACTCCTTGACACATTCTAAGCTTCCTTCTTTTACTTGCTCATCCGTAATTCTGCCGAAACGTCCTATAACTTTCTTAATTTCGTTCAAATCGTGGCTCCAGCTCAGGTTAACTTCACATCCTAAAATGTCAGATATTTATACCAGTTCAAGACCAGTTCGCTAGACTATTTAAAAACTCAAACTGTATATTTTCTAAGACAACTGAATGAAGAACAAAATAAGCATATCCATCAATACTCGGTATTGATGAACACACTTAATACTCAGGATTGAGGAACACAGTAAATATCAAGTATTGGGGAACACACTTAATACTCAGGATTGAGGAACACAGTAAATATCAAGTATGGGGAACACATTTAATACTCAAGATTGAGGAACACAGTAAATATCAAGTATTGGGGAACACACTTAATACTCAGGATTGAGGAACACAGAAAATATCAAGTATTGGGGAACAAACTTAATACTCATTATTGAGGAACACAGTAAATATCGAGTATGGGGGAACACACTTAATACTCAGGATTGAGGAACACTGTAAATATCAAGTATTGGGGAACAAACTTAATACTCATGATTGAGGAACACAGTAAATATCGAGTATGGGGGAACACATTTAATACTCAAGATTGAGGAACACACTTAATATCAAGTATTGGGAACACACTTAATACTCAGGATTGAGGAACACAGTAAATATCAAGTATTGGGGAACACACTTAATACTCAGGATTGAGGAACACAGTAAATATCAAGTATTGGGGAACACA
>NW_013679244.1:6619-8450 GCF_000517525.1 Limulus polyphemus | reverse complement strand
ACTTATTCTGTAGTATCCGTCTTGAGCTCGTTTATTCCATCATTAGAATTATTCTGGGAACGAGCTCAAGACGGATACTACTATTCCATCATTAGAATAATTCTGGAAACGAGCTCAAGACGGATACTATTATTCCATCATTAGAATTATTCTGGGAACGAGCTCAAGACGGATACTACTATTCCATTAACCATATCCGTTTCCATTGTAGTATATAAAATATGGGCCTTTGATAGCCTACAAGTACATTGATATTCCAACTCCCATCACATCCTTTGTCGTTCTTTTGCCATTGTCCATCTTTTCTGCCTACGCTTTGTCCGTTTTAGAATCACGAATGATTGTCCTAAAGAAGGAGCTAATCCTCCTCAAGGATTTTGATATTGTGGGTTTTTTATAACTGCTACTGTTTCTCATCCTTCAATCAAGTTCATTGAAGTCTCAGGGATTCTAATCGTTCTTGGTAGTTTTCCTCCTTTACTTTGAGACTGGTTATGACTTCAAGTAAATGAATTTATTAACCTTTTTTGAACACCATTTGTTATCAGCCTTAGATTTTTAATTCAGACATTTGATTAAATGTATCTGTCCATGAACTCTGTAGCAGTTTTGTATATTATATCATTGAATGTCTGATCCTTTCCTGGAGCGAAGCTTTGACTTCCCATCATCATGTTGTTATCTACCCCATACTTATGATAATGAATGATACTTTCTGGCACATCGGGTTTCTTAGAAACTGATTTCCCTCAAAATAAACTTTAACAGAATACATCTTTCATTCAGTTCACAGAATTAAACAATTAATTTTGTGTGATTTTATATCTAGTGAAATACATTCGTTGTGATGTATAAGAAGAGACTTTGATAATCCTTCTTTGTGGAATTAAGATACAAATCACGATTCTATACACAGTAGATGAAACTTTACATGTAATATACACTCCATACAGTTTTCTGTTAATTATTCTATCAAGTATGTATCAATGCTGGGAGAAAAAAAATATATATGCAGGATTTGTTTTTTTCGCTTTTAGGAGGTGATATGATATTCGTAATGAGTCAAAATATATGGATATTTGTGGCTAACAATAAACAAACTTTTGAATATAAATTTTAAGAAACACATGATTTTTAGCTGTTTAACTTATTAACTATAACAATCACGTGGTCATTCTTGTCAACCAACATTTCTGACTTATTAAGCTGTTGTTGGTTTGTATAATTTCAAAACGTTTTTTATTTTATTTTGTCTTTTCTTATCTGAAAATAACTTGCATGAATTTTATTAGAGTTACGCTGTTATGCTTGATTGGTTAAACATATTTGTAAAGATTTTTTCTGTGTTTTTGTATATGACTGCAGGATCATATTATGTTTTGTTATGAAAATAATAAGGTTTCAATATATATCTATAGTGATATCATGCTATCATTAAAATGAGCCAAAAATATCATTCATGGGGAAAAAAACTCTTTCTTGGTCTATTGACATCTGACTGATGAGCCAACACTTTTAAATAAAAAATAAAAAAAATGGAAAACTTATACCACGCAACGTTTTCATCATATCACATCGTTGTTTTTAGGCTAACACTTTAGCCTATCGAAAATCAGCCATACCAGAAATATTTATTGTTATGAATTTCGCGCAAAGCTACACGAGGACTACCTGCGCTAGCCGTCCCTAATTTAGCAGTGTAAGACTAGATGGAAGGCAGCTAGTCATCACCACCCACCGACAACTCTTGTGCTACTCTTTTACCAATGACTAGTGAGGTTGACCGTCACATTATAACGCCCTCAAGACTGAAAGGGCGAGCATGTTTGGT
>NW_013679244.1:0-5759 GCF_000517525.1 Limulus polyphemus | reverse complement strand
GCCCTCACGACTGAAAGGGCGAGCATGTTTGGTGTGACGGGGATTCGAACTCGCGACCCGCAGATTGCATGTCGAGCGCCCTAACCACCTGTCCATGCCGGACCTCCAGGAATATTTAAGTAAAAATCATCCTTCAAGTACGTTACTTGAAAATTACTCATGAAATATGGCAATGTTGATTACAACTTTTAGGAGTTCCAACTTGGAGAATAAGGCTTCAGGATTTTTTTTTTCACAATAAATCCAGTAACACAATTCAAAGAAAACTTCACCAGGTTACCCCAAGTGAACCTAAAACTACTCATGAAATATGGCAATGTTGATTACAACTTTTAGGAGTTCCAACTTGGAGAATAAGGCTTCAGGATTTTTTTTTTTTTTTCACAATAAATCCGGTAACACAATTCAAAGAAAACTTCACCAGGTTACCCCAAGTGAGACCTAAAACTACTCTTGGAAAGCGTTATTATTATCATTGAAAACGAGATCATGCGGATTCTTAACTCCGATTCCAAAGTACATAATAATCTCTCTCTCTCACTTCACTTTGCTGTTAAACTAACTGACAAAGATGGCGCCATTATCATTCTCAAACAAAACTGACTATATGAACGAAAGTTGCCAAAAACTTAATGATACTAACTACTATAACAAGTAGATGTGTATCCTACCCCACAATTAGTTAAAACTATTGAGAAAATACTAAAAAAAAACTTACAGAAAAACCAACAGATGTAACTCTGACAGCAAAAGATGATTGTCTGCACATTTATCTGTACCAGAAGCCGATCGAAAGACCACAGTACTTGTATTATAAAAGATGTGATCTTTCACACACCAGACATAATACAACATTCAGCCAAGCCCTCAAGTTCAAGAACATCTGTCTTGACAATAAGAAGTATGAAAGTCTCATTGATTCTTTGAAAAAAACTGTGACTAACCGAAGTTATAGCCATTAAACTGGGATCAAACAAACTGTCAAAGCTAACAACACCTCAACTGACGATACGTTGAAACAATCACCAGAAAAGAACTCGACTAGTTATCACCTATCGCAAACAATAGAAAAATATACCCGGGATCCTGAAAAAACATCCCCCCCCCTCCTACGTAATTATCGACTAAAACAAATTTTTCTGACACTCCTGTTTCTTTTTCTGTTTGTTTTTTCAGAAAACAAATTAAAATCTCACTCACCCCTGTAATAGCAAGTGTTGCCAAACCGAAAGATTCATGCAGCTTACCAAACAGTTCGTTGAAATGGATAACAAAAACTGTATAAAATCACAAAATCCATAACTTGCACCACTGTCAGTAGTTTCACATCTTAACTTGCACCACTGTCAGTAGTTTCACATCTTAACTTGCACCACTGTCAGTAGTTTCACATCTTAACTTACACCACTGTCAGTAGTTTCACATCTTAACTTGCACCACTGTCAGCAGTTTCACATCTTAACTTGCACCACTGTCAGTAGTTTCACATCTTAACTTACACCACTGTCAGTAGTTTCACATCATAACTTGCACCACTGTCAGTAGTTTCACATCTTAACTTACACCACTGTCAGTTGCTCATAACACGATCAAACTTTATTGACTAAATATTACATTAAACAACAACCGAATTCATCATTCTTCCATTAACAGTAAGGCTTTATGTACACTAGAACTCATTACTAGTAGCTCTCTTGAGACGTAACACAAGTTTTTACATTTTTAGTGTAAAACACTTACTTTTAATATATTTAACATATTTTACTTATTAACTTTTAACTCTATCCGGTAAAAAATACGCATAGTTTTATCTTGCGTATCGAATAAACTTTTTTTATTTGATCATTTAAAAATCCCACTCTTGTAAACTGTATGATTATTATACTTGTGCCTACTTTGCTAGTAAGGAATAATATTTTTAGGTGGCGTTCAATAGCGATTTTAAAATTATATATTATGTCAATGCTTGCTGCTTTTGATAATTTTCATTCTATTGTTCTTTCTAAATTGGCCAACTGGTTAGGGCGCTTGACTCGCAATATGAGGGACGCGGGTTCGAATCCTCGTCCCATCCAAACATGCTCGTTTTTTCAGCCTTGAGGGTGTTATAATGTGACGGTCAATCCCACTTTTTGTTGGTAAAAGAGTAGCCCAAGAGTTGGCTGTGGGTGGTGATGACTAGCTGCCTTCTCTCTAGTCTTTCACTGCTAAATTGGGGACGGCTAGTGCAGATAGTCCTCGTGTAGATTTGCGCGAGATTCAAACTTTCTATATTTTGTCCCCCAGTGGCACAGCGGTGTGTCTTGGGACTTATAACGCTAGAAACTGGGTTTCGATACCCTTGTTGGACAGAGCACAGATAGTCCATTTACTTTATTTATTTATTTACGTATTTTACTAAGCAGTCAAACATTTTTTGCCCATACTGTTGTAATCATAATACTTAACTCACTACTCATTTACATTTGAGTACCAGTACACACGTGAAGCTAGAACAAAATAACATTGATTTCCCCCAAGAATTTTAGGGTTGACTCACTTTGAAATATTTTCATGTAAAAATGCTACTTCATCGGGTAAAGTACGAAACATAATAAAACCATATGGACCATGCTATCGTCCACATTTATCACAGCGTTTAAATGTTGTTGGTTATTCAAGCCATTGTTATACTAACCAAGAAACACATGCTTGTATTTCTCCGCTGGATATCGAGTCTCACGTATCGTCGGTCATATCTATCGCCCCTCCTCATTAGCACAGCGGTATGTCTGCGGACTTACAACGCTAGAATCCGGGTTTCGATACCCGTGGTGGGCAGAGCACAGATAGCCCATCGTGTAGCTTTGTGCTTAATTACAAAGAAACAAACATATCTATCGAAATAAAAAGGGATTTTTAAATGCCCTTAGCATACTTTTTGTCAGCAAAATAGGATTTTAAGTGTAATTTGAAAATTATAAGTGATATCAATCATTTATAAACTGCGAATCGTAGGTTAGAGTCCCGTCCCCGAACATACTTGCCCTTTCGGCAATGAGGATGTTGTAATCTGACGGTCGATCTCCACTATTAACTGGTAAAGGTTTGTTTGTTTGGTTTGAATTTTGCGCAAAGCTACACGAGGTCTATCTGCGCTAGCCGTCCCTAATATAGCAGTGAAAGACTAGAGGGAAGGTAACTAGTCATCACCACCCACTGCCAACTTTTGGGCTACTATTTTACCAACGAATAGTGGGATTGATCGTCACATGATAATACTCCCACGGCTGAAAGGGCGAACATGTTCGGAAACGGGGATTCGAACACACGACCCGAAGATTGCGAGTCGAGCGCCCCCTAACCAACAAGTAGAAGAGTTGTGCACATCTAAAACATAAAGTTTAGAGAGCATGTTTGGTGGGACTAGGATTCGAACCCGCGACCCTCAGATTGCGACCTAAGTTTTCTAACCACCTGGCCATACCAGGCCATAGCTGGTAAAGGAGTAGCCCAAGAGTTAGCGGTGAGTGGTGTTGACTGTCTGCCTTTTCTATATTCTATCGCTTCGAAATTAGGACGGATAACGCAGATAACCTTTGAGTAGTTTTGTGCAAAATACTAAACAAAGAAATACCTACGCAGCTATTTTGACTATTATATTTTCTCATTATAGATTATGATAAACTAAGAAAACCCAAATGATTTTGAAATAATCTGCTTTTGCGTTATGACGTAGAAACTGTTTTTTAAGCAACTAGACTCGTGTTTTACTGATGACGTCACTAAATTGGTTATAGGAATCTATTTGAAGTTCATGGTTAGTTTTATATGGAAATTTTGTGCGAAATTATTCAACCATACTAGACTGCAAATAAGCATTACACAAAACCACCAAATGTTGTTATTAGTAAAACCCTAAAATTATGTACGAACTTGACAGCTGATATTAAACTCGTGAAGCAGAGATATTAAAATAGCGTCATAAACATGTTAATTAGGTTACAAATAAATCATGTTTGCACTCATACATATTAGCTTTTCTGATGTCTTTATATGGCTAATCTTCCTTAGAAACTGTGGGATGAAAAATTACTTTGATTATAACGATACCAACAATACTCATAAACAGGTAATACTATGATCATGAGATGTTTTAGAGCCTTGCATATCCGCTATTTAACTTAAAACACCAACAAAAGAGCTAAGCCTTCTAGCAAATCTAAGCGTCTAACGTAAACAGCCTGGGGATATGATAATATAATATATTTAGATAACAACTGTGTGAATATGAAAATGAATTAAGTATTTCCTTTCTGAGAATTTGTTTAAAATTTAAAAGTAAGTTCTAAAGTACTTGTTTCTTGAAAATTTGGACTGTTGCTTACTTTTTTTAAAAAAAAAATCTAACAGAAGAACGAAACGATTTTCTTGCTTCCCGAACAAATCTAAATATACAACTTTAGGATCGGATGTATTGGAACCATTGCTCTGTCTATATAATATTTACATTGGAAAAAAATGATGTTCTTACCCAATTTTTTATTCTTCTCTTTGCCTGGATGATCGGGAAGATTGAATTTAATCTGTATATTGACAGTTAATAGTTTCTTTTTCTGTTATATAAAAGAGCGTTTGTAATTTCAAAGAAAGATCTCTTTAGAAAACCATCAGAGCCAAAACTGGGAGATTGGGTTTTTATTACACAACTTCCCAATCTCCATTGGACTTATGAAAATTGTTGAAGCGAATGCTTCTCTCGAGTTTGGACTTTGTAATAAAATTCTCTCAATAACATTTTCATATGTAATATCACTATCATATTACGACAAAACAAAAACACAAAAGTAATATTTCTTTAAACTTCAAGCTTATACTATTGAACGAGATGGAGTCCATCCGAAATTGTAATTTACGATTCGATGAGTAGCACACGTATTGACAGTCTTTGCTGGGGGAAAAAAAGGCAAATAGCAGAGCACTTTTCTGATGTCGCTTCTGACTCGAATTGAGTTATTACCTGTTTTGGAACTGTAACACTTGTAACTCATCGTTACTAAGGAGGGTTGCTGAAAAGAAATTCCACAAAAGTATTTTAATATCTAAATGGCCTGGGCTTAACCTAATCAATGGCGTTCTCCAACTGTGAACCTGCGGCTAGTTGTCACAAAAAAAGTTCTTCGTAGTTTCGGGACTTGGTTGCGCTGTGAGGGTATTGGTCAAATCCCACCACGCAACGATACAAGAGTAGCTCAAGAGTTGGCGGTGGGTGCTATTGATTAGCTACCTTCCCTCTAAATCAGGTGCCCTCCAGTGGCACAGCGGTATGTCTGCGGACTTACAATGCTAGAAACCGGGTTTTGATACTCGTGGTGGGCAGAACATAGATGGTCCATTGTGTAGCTTTGTCTTTAATTACAAATACACAAACCACCTAAATAAGGTTATGTAACTGACAAAAGTGCTTCCTAACGGTAGGCCTAACATACACAAAAGTGTTCTTGGGGGAATATTATAGAGTAGGCCTAAAACACAAGAAGTGTTCTTGGGGGAATATTATAGAGTAAGCCTAAAACACAAGAAGTGTTCTTGGGGGAATATTATAGGGTTGGCCTAAAACACAAGAAGTGTTCTTGGGGGGAATATTATAGGGTAGCCCTAAAACACAAGAAATGTTCTTGGGGGAATATTATTGAGTAGGCCTAAAACACAAGAAGTGTTCTTGGGGGAATATTATAGGGTAGCCCTAAAACACAAGAAATGTTCTTGGGGGAATATTA
>NW_013679243.1:5622-8537 GCF_000517525.1 Limulus polyphemus | reverse complement strand
ATTTTGAACAATAACATGTTGGATATAAACAAAACTGTGGTAGTACTGATGGTACATGAAACTTTGAACAATAACATGTTGGATATAAACAAAACTGTGGTAGTACTGATGGTACATGAAACTTTGAACAATAACATGGATACAAACAAAACTGTGGTAGTACTGATGGTACATGAAACTTTGAACAATAACATGTTGGATACAAACAAAACTGTGGTAGTACTGATGGTACATGAAACTTTGAACAATAACATGTTGAATATAAACAAAACTGTGGGAACACATTTTTCAAAAGTTAAAATTTCTATTTCTTCCTTCTACGTGGGAACACATTTTTCAAAAGTTAAAATTTCCATTTCTTCCTTCTATGTGGGAACAAATTTTTCAAAATTTAACATTTTTATTTTTTTCCTTCTACGTGGGAACACATTTTTCAAAAGTAATACTATTACATGTAAAATATTCCTGAAATAATCTTTCAAATACAAAACTAAAAAAATTTTTACTAAAAAAATAGTACTACCATACTGTCTTTAAAGGGTGGCTACTAAACGTGATATAATACTTCTATTTTGCACTGTCTAGAATATTTCTCTAAATGGTGGCTATCAAAGGTGATATACTATCTCTAAGCGTGAATCATTAAAATTTCTATTTCTTCCTTTTACGTGGAAACATATTTTTCAAAAGTTAAAATCTTTATTTCTTCCTTCTACGTGGGAATATATTTTTCTATATTCAGGTTTCAAATTCATCGTTTCTTAAGCATTTTTTTTAGGAATATACGTTTAATTCAGTCAAAAATGATGCCAATTTTTGTTGATTGTTCGCTATTTCAAGTTACAGAAACTTACTTTATCACTAAAGTAAAGACAGGTACTACAAAAACAAACGCCGCTTGGTTTTTATTTGAAATACAATAATTTTTGTAGGCCAGAAAGAAAGATCCATTATGGTCGTCTACCTATTGGATCGGCCTTCATGCTCTTGGGATGGATGGTCAGTTTGAATGGTCAGATGGAACTTTGACAGAGTACACGAACTGGCAGTCAAACAACCCTGAAGCGGAAACATACGACAAATGTGTTCATGTCTCCGTCTTTTCTGGTATGAACTGAATTTATTTCTTCCTTCTACGTGGGAACACATTTTTCAAAAGTTAAAATTTCTATTTCTTCCTTCTACGTGGGAACACATTTTTCAAAAGTTAAAATTTCCTCTGTGGAAACAGTAGTCTCTCTGTGGAAACAGTAGATTTCTCTGTGGAAACAGTAGATTTCTTTGTGGAAACAGTAGATCTCTCTGTGGAAACACAGCTACTTTTTAATTTCTGGAAGATGAATAAACGATACTATCCATTAAACATAAACTCTTAAGAGTTCAAGAAACCGTGGTTTATAAACGAGAACCGAATGTAATGAACGGTTCTATTAATCTTCTTCTTAGTACTTAATATCTCTACACTTGGTAGAAAGAGGAACCCAATTCTGATAAAAAGAAAAATACCAAAATTTAGGGAAGTTATATGAACTAGTACATAAATGTATATTATGTTAGGACAATAATTGTTCTTAACACAGTCTAAACCCTATGATTTCATAAACAACTCTTTCATTTATAGTTCATTCTTATCTTTATTACTACACACTCATACTCCACTTTTTGACTGTTTTATAAACTTGCAGTCCATTGTGTCACAATGTGACACATATATTGAGCTGGCATTAAAACAAATAATTTCCTTAATTAATTTCAAGCATAACTACACAATGGGCTACATATATATATGCTGTTTCCCTTCGGGTATTAACCACGAATTTTAAAGTTGAAAGCCCTTAAGTTTACCTTTGAATCACAGAGCAATATCAGCTACGAATAAAGGTTGGAAATCCCTATACCTTATTTATTTTTCACACACACACACACACACACACTTGCACCACACGATAAATACTTACCACGAGCTATGTCTGGTGTTTTACATTAAAGATTCTCTTGGTAAAGTCCCCTAGTGGCTTAGCAGTAAGTTTGAAGACTTATATCGAGTTTCGATACCAGTGGTGGGCACCGCACAGATAGCTCATTGTGTACCCTTGCGCTTAACAACAAATAAACCAAACAGACTCTTGGTAACCTCGTCGTGTGGTGTAACAAAATAGGGAAGTGGCAGAATAATTTTATTTTTTTATGAAAAAAAAATTTAGATGAACCATGCAAAAATGGAAAGTGGACCTACTTCAAGGAAACGGATTCGTGCTATCACTTGAACCAAGGAAAGGCATGGGAAAAATTAACTTGGTACGAGGCTGATGATTACTGTGCCTTGTTTAATGCCCATTTAGTTTCAATCCATTCGAAACAGGAGGACAAGTTCCTGCTAGATATGGTGAGAACGTTAACACTTATCTTCATTAAATTAATTTAGGTCTTAATCGAGTTTTATTCACATTTAGTACAACGAGAGAGTTTTGTTTATTTGAAAAGGTTCAAAGGAAATGGGAATCAATAGATATACAAAAATTGCTTTCATTTTATTTCTTCCTTCTACGTGGGAACATAGTTTTTAAAAGTTAACATTTTCATTTATACCTTCTACGTAAATCTACTGTTTCCACAGAGAGATCTACTGTTTCCACAGAGAGATCTACTGTTTCCACAGAGAAATCTACTGTTTCCACAGAGAGATCTACTGTTTCCACAGAGAAATCTACTGTTTCCACAGAGAGATCTACTGTTTTCGTATTATTATTTTTTTATTCCTAACACTTTTCAATCGATAGCCATTCCTTTATTTATCGGCGTATTGACTTGAAACTTTTTAGTATTATACCTTGGTCCAGTATGCGCAGACAACCTTTTCATTTTTTTTATCTAGGCCAGTTTAAGGATTTTAAGAGGTCAAAGGCCAAACATCG
>NW_013679243.1:0-4675 GCF_000517525.1 Limulus polyphemus | reverse complement strand
TGTACTACTTTTACGAACTGCTTAATGTAGTGACCAACCAGTGTACTACTTTTACGAACTGCTTACTGTAGCGACCAATCAGTGTACAAATTCTGTGAATATTGTGCTGACCAATTTGCTACAAGTTTTAAAATATTATTGTAAATCTCCATCCAGTGTATAGTATTAAAAACTAGAGTAATCAGTTATATTTTAACGTAAAAATGTATTTCAGGGTTAAAGAAAACTGAATGAATATAATTATGTTGTTTTTATCGCAAGGTAAATGGAAAGGCGGAAATTGTGGTTTACAAGTTAGCGGATTTTTTTGTAAAAGTCCAAATGCTGTTCGCCCAACATCGAGACCAACACCCCTTCCCACACCGATTCCTGGAAACTGCCCTGAAGATTGGTCTGGTTATGGTAGGTGTAACGTGACCAATTATCATAAATTTAATTTTTTAATAAGCTTAGTTAATTTTAGTGTGGATACGTGCATGGGAAAAGTTTATTTCTCAAAATAAAGAGTTTGATAATTTCTGACGAATTTTTCTATTAAGGAAGAAACATTTTATATCATGAAATGTATCAAACTGTAGCTACACGTGTATACCGGCAACTCTTAGAGGAATCGAAACTCGGATTTTAGCGTCCTAAATCTAAACTTACCGTTGTCCTACAGGGAAACTGTCTTTAGAGTCTTCAAAAGCATAAAAAACGACACACACGAGCTATCTACGCTGTGCTTGCTGCGGAGATCGAACCTCGAATTTTAGCATTATAAGCCTCAAAACTTATCGCTGAACCACAGGAATACTACATAAACAATTTGACGGTTCTTTAAATGTTTTTCCTGGATATGAGATTAAGAACTTCGGTAATATATTCTAGCACAGTTAATTATTTTTTATTATGGCAATGCTGTCCTGTTCAGCAGTAAGTCTGGTCTCTAAATATTGGATTCAATCCCTGCGGTTGGCACAGCGCAGGTAGCCCATAGTGTAATTTTGAGGTTAACTTTCAGTATTGCTTCTTCCCAGACAAGAGAACTTTCAGTATTGTTTCTTACATTTATGTCTGTCTTAATTAAGTAACATAATTGTTTTGCAGTAGTGTTTACAAATAACTAAAACAGACAAACAATTTTATTGATTACTTTAGATTTTTTTCGTTAGTAGTTCTTAAAGCAACCACTTTAATCTTCAATATTTTCTCATATAGGAGACAAGTGTTTTTTGTTTCAAGGAGATTCAGAAGACACAAAACTATCCTGGCGAGAAGCACTCAAAAGTTGCAGGAGTATAGGAGAGAGCCACGATCTAGCATCTATTCACAGTACAGGAGAACAGAGTAGGTCTAACATCGTGAAAGAGTTTTTTTGTTATTAATAAAATCTTTTGACCAGGTTTATTGTAAGAGAGTTATATTACATTACATTCTTACAATAGCTTTTGTTTAAAAAAATCTTCGAAATCACAAATATAGTGTGAATAATATTTTATTAAAATCCGGGCCCTTTTTTTTCACAGCTTTTATTTAAGAAGGATTTCTCATTACATTAAAATGTTCACCCTATTTTTATTATGTATTAGCCACCGTAAGCTCAGTGGTAAATATGAGGGCTTATAACGCTAGAAATCAGGGTTCGATACGTGCAATTGGCAGAGCACAGATAGCTCATTGTGTAGCTTTTTTGGAGCAACAAATAAACTTGTTATCAGATTAAGCTATAGTCTGTAAAGTGAAGTGAATAGAAAAACTACAAGTAGAACTAAACAGATTATAAAAACTGTTGCCAGGTTTTTAATGACTTCATCATTATTATTATATTTAGGAATGTATCTTTACTAGAAAACTAACTAAATAATACGACTGTTGTTTAATACCTCAGTGTTAGATCTTCTTTCTTGGTATTGTTGTTATGAGACTGTTTCAGATGAGTGTTTCAGAGTTTTTACTTAATGCAAGTTTTATGTTTCAGAGTTTTTACTTAATGCAAGTTTTATGTTTCAGAGTTTTTACTTAATGCAAGTTTCTATGTTTCTGAGTTTTTACTTAATGCAAGTTTCTATGTTTCAGAGTTTTTACTTAATGCAAGTTTCTATGTTTCTGAGTTTTTACTTAATGCAAGTTTCTATGTTTCTGTGGTTTTACTTAATGCAAGTTTTATGTTTCTGAGTTTTTACTTAATGCAAGTTTTATGTTTCTGTGTTTTTACTTAATGCAAGTTTTATGTTTCTGAGTTTTTACTTAATGCAAGTTTTTATGTTTCTGAGTTTTTACTTAATGCAAGTTTTTATATTTGTAAAAACATCGTGATGGCAAAAAAATCGTTTAGAATTTTTAGATGAATGTAAAGTACAATTTTCTGTTCTAAGTGTTCTTGACTGCCCTGATGGGACGATACAGGAGCGCCGCCTGGATTGGGCTAAGCAAATTGGACGGTTCTTTTAACAACTTTGGCTGGTCAGACAACAGCAAGTTTGATTTTCAAGCATGGGGCCCCGGAGAGCCAAACGGTTACAGTGTAAGTTCTGATTTTGCTACGTTCTTTTCAAATTTCCCCGAGGTCTGCCAGCATTCTATAATAAAGCGGTCATTTTTGTGAATAATACGTACAAAAGTCCTTTGTCATTTTCAAGCCATTTCCTCTTTCAAAGAAAATCATTTTTGTTTATATATTGACATATACATCTAGTTCCGAGTATTGCTGGACTACTTTTATTCAAGTTCTTCGGAATTACCCGGGTTCGGAACAGCTAAAAGTTTTGGGCAATGTCAACATTAAACCTTTATTTATAATTAAAGTTTAAGGAGTTCTAAGAGGGCGCCATTTTTGTTCCGGGAAGGTAGGTTTGAAAGTTGCATTTCTTTTTCTGGAACTGTAGGTTTTGAAAATGCACTTGTTGTTCCGTGACTATAGATTTATATGGTGACTTGTTGTTCCGTGACTATAGATTTATATGGTGACTTGTTGTTCCGTGACTATAGGCTCTTAGTTACACTATTCATTCTGACTATATGTTTCTAGGATGACTTGTTGTTCCGTGACTATAGGTTTATATGGTGACTTGTTGTTCCGTGACTATAGGTTTATATCCTATAGTCACGGAACAACAAGTCACCCCAGAAACTTATAGTCACAGAACAACAAGTCACCATAAGGGCCTATAGTCACGGAACAACAAGTCATCCTAGAACCACATACTAACGGAACAACAAGTCACCCTAGAAACTTATAGTCACAGAACAACAAGTCACCATAGAAGCCTATAGTCACGGAACAACAAGTCATCCTAGAAACATATAGTCAGAATGAATAGTGTAACTAAGAGCCTATAGTCACAGAACAACAAGTCACCATATAAAACTATAGTCACGGAACAACAAGTCACCCTAGAAATATATAGTCAGAATGAATAGTGTAACTAAGAGCCTATAGTCACGGAACAACAAGTCACCATATAAATCTATAGTCACGGAACAACAAGTCACCTTTCTAGCTTTGCACAACCTAAAACACCAGAATGGACGCTGTTTATAAAACTTACTTTGTTGTTTGCTTCAAGTCTATATTCACCATTCGTTTGTTGATTTATGATATCTATGTAAAATGATATAAAAACATTTGGAAATATTTAGTGGCCAGCTTGACTAAATAGATATAACATTCTCATAGCCAATATCAGTGGCCAGCTTGACTAAATAGATACAACATTCTCATAGCCAATATCAGTGGCCAGCTTGACTAGATAGATACAACATTCTCATAACCAATATCAGTGGCCAGCTTGACTAGATAGATACAACATTCTCATAACCAATATCAGTGGCCAGCTTGACTAGATAGATACAACATTCTCATAACCAATATCAGTGGCCAGCTCGACTAGATAGATACAACATTCTCGTAGCCAATATCAGTGGCCTGCTTGACTAGATAGATACAACATTCTCATAGCCAATATCAGTGGCCAGGTTGACTAGATAGATACAACATTCTCATTGCCAATATCAGGGGACAGCTTGACTAGATAGATACAACATTCTCATAGCCAATATCAGTGGCCTGCTTGACTAGATAGATACAACATTCTCATAGCCAATATCAGTGGCCAGCTTGACTAGATAGATACAACATTCTCATAGCCAATATCAGTGGCCTGCTTGACTAGATAGATACAACATTGTCATAGCCAATATCAGTGGCCAGCTTGACTAGATAGATACAACATTCTCATGGCCAATATCAGTGGCCTGCTTGACTAGATAGATACAACATTGTCATAGCCAATATCAGTGGCCAGCTTGACTAGATAGATACAACATTCTCATAGCCAATATCAGTGGCCTGCTTGACTAGATAGATACAACATTCTCATAGCCAATATCAGTGGCCTGCTTGACTAGATAGATACAACATTGTCATAGCCTATATCAGTGGCCTGCTTGACTAAATAGATACAACATTCTCATAGCCAATATCAGTGGCCTGCTTGACTAGATAGATACAACATTGTCATAGCCTATATCAGTGGCCTGCTTGACTAAATAGATATAACATTCTCATAGCCAATATCAGTGGCCAGCTTGACTAGATAGATACAACATTCTCATAGCCAATATCAGTGGCCTGCTTGACTAGATAGATACAACATTCTCATAGCCAATATCAGTGGCCAGCTTGACTAGATAG
>NW_013679242.1:7343-9603 GCF_000517525.1 Limulus polyphemus | reverse complement strand
AAAATGAACAAGTTATCAACGTTACATCTTCTGGTGTTATAGAGGTACCTAGCCCCGACCTCCGGCTGCCTAGTGTATCTAAAATGAACAAGTTATCAACGTTACATCTTCTGGTGTTATAGAGGTACCTAGCCCCGACCTCCGGCTGTCTAGTGTATCTAAAATGAACAAGTTATCAACGTTACATCTTCTGGTGCTATAGAGGTACCTAGCCCCGACCTCCGGCTGCCTAGTGTATCTAAAATGAACAAGTTATCAACGTTACACCTAGTATGCAAGAAATAACTCTGTCTTTGATCTGAGTATTTGTAGAGAGAGTGTGTTTGCACCTACTTTTTTCTGGTGTAGAAATGCTTTAGTTTGAAGATATTTGAGGATATCTCAAGTCTTAACTGACAACGTGACACACATGGGTCTCTGGAAGTACTTCTGGGAATACACAAATAAAGACTGGCTATACTAGACTTACTATGTTCCATTCAACGTTAAAACAGGAAAACAAAGACAACCGTGAATGAAACTAAACACACCAAATACACCAGTGAATGAAACTAAACACACCAAATACACCAGTGAATGAAACTAAACACACCAAAGACTCCAGTAAATGAAACTAAACACACCAAATATACCAGTGAAAAAAACTAAACACACCAAAGACTCCCGTGAATGAAACTAAACACACCAAATATACCAGTGAATGAAACTAAACAGACCAAATACACCAGTGAATGAAACTTAACACACCAAAGACTCCAGTGAATGAAACTAAACAGACCAAATATACCAGTGAATGAAACTAAACAGACCAAATACACCAGTGAATGAAACTAAACACACCAAAGACTCCAGTGAATGAAACTAAACACACCAAATACACCAGTGAATGAAACTAAACAGACCAAATACACCAGTGAATGAAACTAAACAGACCAAATACACCAGTGAATGAAACTAAACACACCAAAGACTCCCGTGAATGAAACTAAACACACCAAATACACCAGTGAATGAAACTAAACACACCAAATACACCAGTGAATGAAACTAAACAGACCAAATATACCAGTGAATGAAACTTAACACACCAAAGACTCCAGTGAATGAAACTAAACACACCAAATACACCAGTGAAAGAAATTAGACAAGTCAAAGATTTTCGTGAATGAAACTAAACACACCAAAGAATTCCGTGAATGAAACTAGATAAATCAAAGATTTTCGTGAAACTAAACATACCAAAGACTGTAGTGAATGAAACTAAATACAGCAAAGACTTCCGTGAATGAAACTAAACACACTAAAGTCTTCCTTGAATGAAACTACATGATAGCAAAGGCAAGGATTAACATATATATATTAGTATTGAATCACAATTGAGTTTAATTTATCCTATTTTTATTTGTTAACATTCTGATACACTGTGTGCCTCTGCTATTATGAAGAGAAGATGCAAATGGCATCCCTACTATTTTGTTTGCATTGTTTTTGAAAGATTTATATTAGCCATCCCGACATTTACTTCCATTTTTGAAAAGTTTTTTTTTTTTTTACTTGTGTATATTTGCTTCAAACTAAAGCACGTCTATAAACCATAACCCAGGAAATAAAGACGGACCAGTGAAAAATAAATAATTTTAGGGTGTGTTACTACTATTTAAGTTATTGTTATTTTTGAGTCTATTTTATTCTACATTTGGTTCAGTTATGCAATTACAGTTTTTAATTTCACAATGGTTGAGTTGTTGCCTGGAAATTATGGCTTAATTCTAACCATCGATACAGCCCACCGACGGTACAGCCCTCTTACCCATGCCAATAGAATTGAGCATTTCCTGCACCTTGTTTGGAATCGCCGTGCCACCTGGCGGCAGATGATGCCTTCCCATGAGATAAGTTAACCGTTAAGATGTCGTCCACATCCTGTTCAACCCATGGGCTGGATAACTGGGATTTATACTCTCGCAACAGAGGTTGAGAGATGGGTCTTCCTCCTGGTGGCAGGAATGAGAACGTACAGGTATTGCACGAAATGCTTTATTATTGTTATAATTCGATCGGCAAATCAAAACAAAATACATTTTACTGAAGTGACGTAAGTTGTTGAAACTTACAGAATAACAGGTATAGTGCAATAAAAATAATCTAAATTAAGAAAGTTCACAATAAATACAACCTCAAACTTCACATCATTAATATTATACATTTGGAATTTATGGTCTTATTTAATGACTGGTGTAATATATGTGTTACCAGGCTT
>NW_013679242.1:4811-6549 GCF_000517525.1 Limulus polyphemus | reverse complement strand
GTAATATATGTGTTGCTAGACTTTAATCATGGAAATATTCAACATGAACTGTTAGAGTTGTGACACAGATAACGTAATATATGTGTTATCAGGCTTATCTGTGTCACAACTCTAACAGTTCATGTTGAATATTTCCATGATTGACGTAATATATGTGTCATCAGGCTTATCTGTGTCACAACCCTAACAGTTCATGTTGAATATTACCATGATTGACGTAACGAATGTGTTACCAGGCTTACTTGTGTCACAACTCTAACAGTTCATGTTGAATATTTCCATGATTGACGTAACAGTGTATAGTTTTAACTGATTTCTCTATACTCAAAGTGCTTCCTTTATTTAATACTAAAGATAAATGCTGTTGAACAAACACAAAACATTTAATTTACAGAAAGTTCAAACGTTTCGGAATCCATCTCACAGTGGTGTTACAAGGATACTTATTAACTACAATTATAGTATCATTAATCACTAGTTTACTTAATTAATAAGTCAAGTGGTAAACAGAAACAAAAGATTATATTGTTAAATGGTTCAGTTTTAAATGTGTAAACTTAGAATAATTTTAGATCGAAAGAAGTTTGAAAGTCGTTAAGAATAGGCCTAAGATTATTATAAGTTTACACACTTAAAACTCAACTGTTCCGCAACATAGTATATAACATGAACTGTTAGAGTTGTGACACAAGTAAGCCTGGTAACACATTTGTTATCAAAACCGAGACAAATGTAGAGATAACAATTCCCTAGTTTAGAACAGAGACAAGAAATATACTAATGGTTGAAGCTCCCCCAGTAGCACAGCGGTATGTCTTCGGACTTATAACGCTAAAATCCTGGTTTCGATACCCGTGGTGGGCAGAGCACAGATAGCCCATTGTGTAGCTTTGTGCTTAACTTAAAACAAACTTAACAAAATAAAAACTAAAAGAAAATTTTGAAAATCGAGATTTATACTTTCATGAGACTAATATGTTTTAACTCATGACTGAAAATGTCATGTGACAGCTAACGTCATGATTTTGTTTAAGTATTAACTATCTGTTTCAGTTTTGTGAGGAAAAACTTTATAACGTTAACTTTGGTTTTCGATTCGCCTTTGTTCAGGGATACTGATGGAAGGTGGGGGTGAATTTCCTCAAAATTGGTGAAAAGTAACGAATTGAATGACATATTAGGCTTCGTGTTTATTTCTTTCCAAAACTTACTAATTTCTTGGTAAGGAAATAATGACACGACCTTTGTTAAAATGGAGATATTTGTAATTAAAAAAAAAAGTAATCGTGCCTAAGTTCTAGTCTTTTCAGACATTCGTTTAAAGTTCAAACTCTGGTTAAGATTCGGTAGCTATATTTACAGAAATGTGACACTTTTAGCAAGATTAATGGGGAACTTGTTCTCCCGCGGTGGCCACTAGAGGCGCTACGAGTCCCGGGCCAACAAACCCTCGCACGCCAGTCACTGCTGTTGTTGTTTGTAAGGATTACCCCCTCTATTAATTTTACATAATTATCTATTATATGGCAATCAATATACCTTAATTTGAAATGTTATTTATGCAAGTGAAATATATTCTTGAAATGTATTGGGTTGAAATGAAAATTTTTATGCATACCGTAAAATCTCTTGTAAAGACGCACAAAATGCCTCTATTCATTTCTCATAAAATAACAAAGAATAAATGAGAGAAAAAAAAATATGTATTACAATAACATACGGTTTAGTCTGCATATAG
>NW_013679242.1:2896-4446 GCF_000517525.1 Limulus polyphemus | reverse complement strand
TATAGGTTTTGTTGTCCTAGCTATCAATACCATATATTGTAGCTCTCATCGTAACCATATAGACCTATACCACAGGTAACCGTTGTCCTAGCTATCAATACCATATATTGTAGCACTCATCGTAACCATAAACCTGTACCACAGGTAACCCCACAGGTAACCGTTGTCCTAGCTATCAATACCATATATTGTAGCCTCATCGTAACCAAACCTATACCACAGGTAATCGTTGTCCTAGCTATCAATACCATATATTGTAGCACTCATCGTAACCATAAACCTGTAGTTGTCCTAGCTATCAATACCATATATTGTAGCTCTCATCGTAACCATAGTTACCTGTGATATAGGTTTATGGTTACTTGAATAGGCCATCCCATAGGTTATTAATAATTTGCATTGCAGTTATTTATCATATTAAAGATCATGTTTGTTTTTCCAAATACCAGAATTTTTTGTCATGGCTCAGAACTATTAGAACAATAATTCCTGGTTAAGAGTTACTATCGGGGTCAAAAATCAAGGGTCATGAGGAGTTGCTTTACATCCATCACGACGCTTGGTGAAAGACGTTAATAGAGCGCCATCTCTAGTCGTTTGAGAGAAACTCTTTAAAATTCACGAATTTTGTAATGTATGATTATAACGTTTTAGTAGAATAGGCTTAACTTTGACACAGCATATTTTCAGTTGTACTTACCTGAACAACTGTACAGATGGCCGATGTCATGAGACTGGGCGTTTCTTCTATCTCTGTTCTCGAGTCCTCTGGAGTAGGGCGGCTGAGGGAAGAAACAGAACAAAGATATTGTTACAAAAGCGGAAGTCACGTGACTCTGGTAACACGTGATGAGTATCTAGAAGATTCATGAAGAGGCGAGTGTAATCTAGATGTGCGCTTTTTTTATATATAAGATCGGCAAATAAAGCGGAGAAATTAATAGCAGACAGGGAGATATAGAGACAGATACTCGAGTTAAGTGAGCGGTAGTGACCGTAAGTAAAGTGCGTGAATCGTTGTGAATTATAGCGTGTGTTTAAGTTAAAGTGACTGTGGAAATTAAGTGTATTGCAAAGTTGAATTCAGAAAGAATAAACTAGTTTTACTTAAGAAAGGACTTGTATCGCAGATGTTTCTCGGAAAGAATGTATACGGAAAATTAACAAACAAACACTGACGTAACAATATTGACTTATCTCTTTAAGTTTAGTGAAGAAAACCATTGATAAAAATATAATTCAAAGAAAATACAAGGATTTCAGTTATAACTTCCACTTTTGTAAACTATTTTTTTAGGTAATTGTTGAAATCAGCTGTGATTGTTCATGTTCAAAATAAAACGTAGCTCTGAGAAAATAACTAATTACACTTTTAAACAACCAAGATAAATAAGATAATGTAATTATAAGTATTAGTGATCAACCAAACTTGTAAATAACCAAGTTAAAAACAACAATATAATTATAAGTATTAGTGATCAACCAAACTTGTAACTAACCAAGTTAAAAACAACAATATAATTATAAGTATTAGTGATCAACCAAACTTG
>NW_013679242.1:0-2046 GCF_000517525.1 Limulus polyphemus | reverse complement strand
TACGGTGCCTACTGTTCGCTTGACTCAATTATCTATCTCCCCAGTCTATCTATCTGCCTATATCGCTGGCTATCTTTGCTAGGCTTATATACTAAAAAAGAGGGCGTCTAGCAAATAATATGAGATTCGCGGGTTTCCCCGATAATTCTAGAAATTCCAGCGCGCATGCTCCCAGCGTCACGCAACTTCCGCTGTCGTAACAATATATTTGTGTTACTAAAACTACAGTATCATAATCACTAGTAAATAGTCATACAGTTTTGTGAGTTCAGCGGTTAGTTAAGGAAAAACACTTTACAAGAAACATAAGCTCACTTTAAAAGTTACAGTCCTTTTATGAATATAAAGTGTTTAAAGTAACCCCTTAGTTTGGGTAATTAACTTAAAATCGATCTTATTTGCATGTTTCCATACATAACAAATAAGTCCAGATTAAAATGAAACAACTTGCATGTTTCAAGATCGAGCGAGTGTACGACAACTTGCACGTGTCCAGAATAACAGAATCAAGACTCCGACAACTAGATGTGTCTTCACATTGTAATCAAAAAATGGCAGAGAAAATGTAGTAGAGGGCGTTCGTATAGATTTGGGCTTAGAGTACGAAGAACCATTATCCACCAATGTATAAGCTACGTATAAACACACTATTTAAAAAAAAAACAAACAAGGTTTTGTTAACAAACACATATATATATACAGCCTGTTTTTAGAATTTCTCTTACATATACTAGGTTTAAACACCTGAAACTGGTGTATTTTCAGCAGTCTGTAACGTCCACGTGACTTGGATGGAGGAGAAAGTTACGGAGGTCACTGACAGTTTAGGAGCGCTTGGAGGATCTGAAATTTAAGAGAAAAAGTTGATTAAACTCGAAAAATATCGAATTATAATTTTTTTTAAAAAGAGTAAACAAAGCTAAACAATTCCAGTTATTTCGCTAACGTTTTTCATATTTCAGCAGTCAACAAGTTGACAGTTACGTCTGACTAGTCATGTTTTTGTAATTCAAGAAAATCTCCATTTATCCTCATTTAGGACACTCGTCGTCCTAGATAACAGTCGTTACTAAACTTTAACCACAGACGAGTGTTAGATAAGGATAAGTTTCTTTAACCACAGACGAGTGTCCTTTAGTAACGACTGTTATCTAGGATAAACTTATCCTTATCTAGGACACTCGTCTGTGGTTAAAGTTTAGTAACGACTGTTATCTAGGACAAATTTATCCTTATCTAGGACACTCGTCTGTGGTTAAAGTTTAGTAACGACTGTTACCTAGGATAAACTTATCCTTATCTAGGACACTCGTCTGTGGTTAAAGTTTAGTAACGACTGTTACCTAGGATAAACTTATCCTTATCTAGGACACTCGTCTGTGGTTAAAGTTTAGTAACGACTGTTATCTAGGACAAACTTATCCTTATCTAGGACACTCGTCGGGCGGATGTATATATTCTTGGGTCGACGTTTTTTACAGGAATATTTTTAAAGCTTATCAAAGTTTTTAAAGAAGTCTATTGTTAAGTTGTAGAATAATAATTAAATGTTTATTTATTGATAGGCCATACTTAATAAGGGCTTAACTAATGTTAGGCCTAAGACAAGTCGACTTATAGATTTCGGTGTCTCTAATTAGAATTATTTTGTATTATTTTTAGAAATTCTGTATTTAAAGATGTGCTGTTGCAATATAGATATTCATTTGATCGTAAATGTTTTGATAGTAAAAAAGTGATATCCTAATTTGACTTGAGAAATAGAGCACAAAATATAGTCATGTGGTTACCATAATATCATAGTGCTACTAGTAGTCAGCGAAAGGGGAAAGTCACTCTAACAAAACCGTGTTGTAAGAATGTGCCAGTGGAAAGTAACTCAAGAATATCCCGGTGTAAGAAAGTGCCAGTGGAAAGTAACTCAAGAATACTCTGAGTAAGAAGGTGCCAGTGGAAAGTAACACCAAGAATATTCTGATGTAAGAATGTGCCAGTGGAAAGTAACATCAATAATATTGTTGCGTCAGCGAGTCACGTGACTACTAT
>NW_013679241.1:0-7595 GCF_000517525.1 Limulus polyphemus | reverse complement strand
AACTAGACTGGAGGAGATTGTTGAATTAGAACCAACAACTAGACTGGAGGAGATTGTTGAATTAGAACCAATAACTAGACTGGAGGAGATTGTTGAATTAGAACCAACAATTAACAGTACTTGTTTAACACACAGTTTATTATTAACAGTACTTGTTTACCACACAGTGTATTATTAACAGTACTTGTTGACTACACAGTTTATTATTAACAGTACTTGTTTACCACACAGTTTATCATTAACAGTACTTGTTTACCACACAGTTTATTATTAACAGTACTTGTTTACCACACAGTTTATTATTAACAGTACTTGTTTAACACACAGTTTATCATTAACAATACTTGTTTACCACACAGTTTATTATTAACAGTACTTGTTTACCACACAGTGTATTATTAACAGTACTTGTTTACCACACAGTTTATCATTAACAGTACTTGTTTACCACACATTTATAATTCAACAATCTCCTCCAGTCTAGTTGTTGGTTCTAATTCAACAATCTCCTCCAGTCTAATTGTTGGTTCTAATTCAACAATCTCCTCCAGTCTATTTAATAAACTGTGTGGTAAACAAGTACTGTTAATAATAAACTGTGTGTTAAACAAGTACTGTTAATAATAAACTGTGTGGTAAACAAGTATTGTTAGTAATACACTGTGTGGTAACCAAGTACTGTTAATGATAAACTGTGTGTTAAACAAGTACTGTTAATAATAAACTGTGTGGTAGACAAGTACTGTTAATGATAAACTGTGTGGTAAACAAGTACTGTTAATAATAAACTGTGTGTTAAACAAGTACTGTTAATAATAAACTGTGTGTTAAACAAGTACTGTTAATTATAAACTGTGTGGTAAACAAGTACTGTTAATAATAAACTGTGTGGTAAACAAGTACTGCTAATAATAAACTGTGTGGTAAACAAGTACTGTTAATGATAAACTGTGTGGTAAACAAGTACTGTTAATAATAAACTGTGTGGTAAACAAGTACTATTAATAATAAACTGTGTGGTAAACAAGTACTGTTAATAATAAACTGTGTGGTAGACAAGTACTGTTAATGATACACTATGTGGTAAACAAGTACTGTTAATGATAAACTGTGTGGTAAACAAGTACTGTTAATGATAAACTGTGTGGTAAACAAGTACTGTTAATGACCACTTAAAATAACCAATAAGTCAAGACTATTGTGTAAGTGGTTGAACACACCTGGATGATAACCATACATATTTCTGATAAGCAATAAGTCGAGACTATTGTGTAAGTGGTTGAACACACCTGGATGATAACCATACATATTTCTGATAAGCAATAAGTCAAGACTATTGTGTAGGTGTGGTTGAACACACCTGGATGATAACCATACATATTTCTGATAACCAATAAGTCAAGACTATTGTGTAGGTGTGGCTGAACACACCTGGGTGATAACCATACATATTTCTGATAACCAATAAGTCAAAACTATTGTGTAAGAGTGGTTGAACACACCTGGGTGATAACCATACATATTTCTGATAACCAATAAGTCAAAACTATTGTGTAAGAGTGGTTGAACACACCTGGGTGATAACCATACATATTTCTGATAACCAATAAGTCAAGACTATTGTGTAGGTGTGGTTGAACACACCTGGATGATAACCATACATATTTCTGATAAGCAATACGTCAAGACTATTGTGTAAGTGTGGTTGAACACACCTGGATGATAACCATACATATTTCTGATAACCAATAAGTCAAGACTATTGTGTAGATGTGGTTGAACACACCTGGATGATAACCAAACATATTTCTGAACTCTTAACAGAAAAAATAACTCAATTAACGCTTATTAACTAATGAATGTTTTCTAATAAAATATCATGTTCACTAGAGGTCTCTCTTCATAAATCTTGCCTTATTGGCAGTCAGCATAGTTTTTACAATCGGAATTTTCTATCTTTAAACAACCCAGTTATTCTCCAGCTACTTCGTTCAAATGTAATAATTTAATAAGAAAAAACATTTTGTAACAGACTAATATTAAAACACACCGGAAAATTTTCGTTGTTCTAAACCGCTTATTCATTCATACAACGTACAAGTTTAGTGCTGGATCAGCACAGTATCAACTTCCGCCAGGTGCCGCTGACTTCTAGGGTTGCTTCGGTGGGAAGGTACGATTTGGTTGATGAAGTTTCTGCCCTCTTGCGGAAACGGTTGCAAACATATTTGACGGGACGGAGATACGTCGAAGGCTGTGGCTGCTGTTGAGCTGTGAATCCCGTATAACAAATAAACAACGAATCCTGGAGTAGAAAAAATTGATAATTATTTAGTAACCGATCTTTAGTTCAAATAAATTTGGATAGAAAAACAAAACATGAAAACTTGTAGAAGCTAATCAGCCTATTTCTGATTAAGTTTACAGGCTTTAAATTAAAACTCGGTGAGTCACTTGTGTAATCATGACCATGGAACAATGACCAGGCCTGCACGAACCTTATGTTGACAAGAACTGCTAATTACAGTATCGATTATGGCACCTCTTGCGGTGGGTGTCCTGTGCAGAGTTAATTACGTTAGTCTTTAATTGATTTTTTGAACCTATTTGTTCTCCTAACATCAAATATTTGGTATGCTTCACGTTGAAAAATGTGAAACGATCAGGCCAACAACACTCGTCACCTACACCAAACAATCAGCAACACTCGTCACCTACATCAAACAATCAGCAACACTCGTCACCTACACCAAACAATCAGCAACACTCGTCACCTACATCAAACAATCAGCAACACTCGTCACCTACACCAAACAATCAACAGCACTCGTCACCTACACCAAACAACCAATCAACAACACTCGTCACCTACATCAAACAATCAGCAACACTCGTCACCTACACCAAACAATCAGGTAGCACTCGTCACCTACACCAAACAATTAGCAACACTCGTCACCTACACCAAAAAATCAACAGCACTCGTCACCTACACCAAACAATCAGCAACACTCGTCACCTACACCGAACAATCAACAGCACTCGTCACCTACACCAAACAACCAATCAACAACACTCGTCACCTACATCAAACAATCAGCAGCACTCGTCACCTACACCAAACAATCAGCAGCACTCGTCACCTACACCAAACAATCAGCAGCACTCGTCACCTACACCAAACAATCAGTAGCACTCGTCACCTACACCAAACAATCAACAGCACTCGTCACCTACACCAAACAATCAGCAACACTCGTCACTGTCTGTGAAGAAATAATTATTTACCAGAAACATGACTGAAGAATAAGTTAACCTGTTGTCTGTGAAGAAATAATTATCTACCAGAAACATGACTAAAGAATAAGTTAACCTGCTGTCTGTGAAGAAATAATTATCTACCAGAAACATGACTAAAGAGTAAGATAACCTGCTGTCTGTGAAGAAATAATTATCTACCAGAAACATGACTAAAGAGTAAGATAACCTGCTGTCTGTAAAGAAATAATTATCTACCAGAAACATGACTAAAGAATAAGTTAACCTGTTGTCTGTGAAGAAATAATTATCTACCAGAAACATGACTAAAGAATAAGTTAACCCGCTGTCTGTGAAGAAATAATTATCTATTGCCAGTGTTAGCTTGACATTTTTTTAGATTTTATTCGTTATTTTTTTTTAAGGAAATACAATCGAATATAAATCAAACCTTCTTAATTCTCTTCTCTCGCAAGGCATTATTAAATAATAATAGTTTACACTGAGGCCTACCTATTGTCATCCAGACGAGAATAGGGATCCAGACAATGGTAAGTAACTCGACTAAGAGGCAGACGTTGAGAAATATAGCAATAGGAGCAATAGATAGGAGAAGTGGCACTCTGAAGGCTGGTCTCTGACCTCTGACCTGATAGGGCCCTATCTGTGGCTGTCGAGTTATAACCAGGAGCATAATTACAGCCAGTACAAATCCCAATGATGACATTATAATGCAGGCGGGATGTCCCTCGGTTAGGTAGGGGGACCACACGGTCATAGTCAGGGACATTACCAAGAACCCTAGCGTAAGTCCAACTGTTGCCATGGTTACCCGTCGTCCCGTAACTCCGGTGGGTTCGCGTCCACGACTAGGGCCTTCGATGTGAGTGAGAGCTGCAACTTTTAATTTTTCTTTATACTCAGCTACGATTGCGTCGATGTCTGTTTCCGAAGTGTCTTCTTGGTTGGTGTCACTTTCACTGAGAGAAGAACCGACGAGAAGCTTCTGGGAGTTTTCATCTAAGAACCATTTTTTCGATGTGTCAAACACGTTTTTGTTTTCTCTGTTGGCATTCCAATCAATCAGATCTTGTGGTGTAGAGTTCTTATCGATTTGTAGTGATTGATTGGTTGGATGACCATCAAGTTTCACATTAATTTCTGAGGAATTCCGAATAGAGGTTGGACAGCCATAAGGCTTATCATTTTCTTGGCTGAAGGTCAGTTGACTTGTTGGACGGCCTTTAGGCATAACACTTTCTTGTTTGTAGGTCATTTGGTTTTGTGGACGGACATTAGTCCTGCCATGTTCTATTGAGAACCTCCGATTATAAGTCAGTGGAGTTCTTCCAGAACATTCTGAGTCTGTCGGAGAACAATCACTGAGGAGGACTGGCTCGTACAGCCAGGAGTCCGGAGGCTGGTAACGCCTCACCAAAGTCAAAGTGCTTATTATTGTATTGATAAGCAGAGGTGGGGTGGCCATTATTTCGATTAGGTCCTCCACGTCAAGAAAGACGGCGAATAAAGAACTTAATAGAGCAAATACAAACATGGAGACCGCTGGAGTTCCCGTTTTATCCCAAACTTTGGAAAGACTTCTGAATATCAAACCATCGGCTGCCATCAAACTGATTGTCTGGAAGAGTGGGTAAGAGGTCTCCAATGATAACAAAGTTAGTGACAATAAGGCGCCGCTAGCCATCACGAATCTAGCCCACCCGACGTCTCGTACTGCAAATGCATTCACAAGCGGCACTGCAGACTGAAGATCGTTATAGGGAACGAATAGGTTTAACACAACCGTCATGCTAAAACACACCAGAAAACAGAGGACACAGCTGATCCCAATAGCTACAGGAATGTCCTTGTGGGGGCGCTGCAATCGCTTGGTTTCTTTGATGACTGCGTGTGGACAGAGGAATGCATAGATACAGATGGCAGCACCAGTTAATACCTACAAAATGATACAAACAATACTTATTTAGACCGTTAGCAAATTGCTCCGATTAAACAATGATAGCTTTGATATATTTTTTTTAAATACATTGTACAAGAAGCTAATAATAGTATGGGTTTATAATACTTTAAATGTTCGTTGTTTTCTAGTGGATTGACAGCGGAATATCGTAAACCATGGAATCAATCTTCGTGAAACCAATATACGCATTTCTCGTTCAACGTTTTTATACACCCCCCCCCCCCTCCAGTGGCACAGCGGGATGTCTGCGGACTTGCGACGCTAGAAACCGGGTTTCTATACCCGTGGTGGGCAGAGCACAGATAGCCCATTATGTAGCTTTGTGCTTAACAATAACGACTTCTTCTATGCACCTGAATTAGTGCAAACAACGGAGGATTTTCAGGTGCACCAAACGTGCATACAGAAGAATACTAATAATGTTGGTGTGGAGTTTACATTAGAGCTTGGTGTACGACAGCTACTGTAGACACAACACTGTGTTGGTGTGGAGTTTACATTAGAGCTTGGTGTACGACAGCTACTGTAGACACAACACTGTGTTGGTCAAGAGTTTACATTAGAGCTTGGTGTACGACAGCTACTGTAGACACAACACTGTGTTGGTCAAAGTTTACATTAGAGCTTGGTGTACGACAGCTACTGTAGACACAACACTGTGTTGGTCAAGAGTTTACATTAGAGCTTGGTGTACGACAGCTACTGTAGACACAACACTGTGTTGGTCAAGAGTTTACATTAGAGCTTGGTGTACGACAGCTACTGTAGACACAACACTGTGTTGGTCTAGAGTTTACATTAGAGCTTGGTGTACGACAGCTACTGTAGACACAACACTGTGTTGGTCTAGAGTTTACATTAGAGCTTGGTGAACGACAGCTACTGTAGACACAACACTGTGTTGGTCTAGAGTTTACATTAGAGCTTGCTGTACGACAGCTACTGTAGACACAACACTGTGTTGGTCTAATCAGTAGAGTTAACATTAGTTTTTCAATATGTCTAACGTAATGTCAAGAAAATTGTGATATTCAGGGGTGGAGCCTGCCTTAGGACATGGCAAGAAAGACGTCTGCCTCCATCTCTATGGAGATGGGGAGCTTCATAGATATTTTCATGCCTGATTCTCAAAGTTCATTGCAAAACCACCAGACTTAAGAAAAATACTACATCTGTACTTAGAATAATAAAACTGTGTTTGGAGAAACTGATGGCAAAACTTTATTGATTCCACCACTAGAGGGCGTTCTGAAAATAAAATCAAACTAAAGAATGAATGTATGTGCATGTTTTTTGCGTTGTAAATCTGTAAATCTAAACCCCCGGGGGGACCCAGAGAATGAAAAACTGCTTAAAAAATAATCGGATAGAGATAAATATGTCTTATTGATGTTGATTTGTTTTACTCAAAGGAAACAAATAGATAAAGTTAGAGCCAGAAAGGGCATGTAGGGATAAAAACTATAGAAAATAATATTGCTGGGTGAGTAAACAATGAACGAAAACAGAAGTAAGTATAAACAGAATTTTTGTTATTTATTTTGTATTTAATATTTAAAGGACTCTACACCGAAGAATTCACTAGTTTCTAATAAGTTAAAAGTTACCACAAATTAAGATTTCTGTTCATTACTTACCCCACCAGGACCTTTGGTTAAAAAGCCTCCGCTCTCTGTCCAGTTTCTTACGTCACTATAAAGAGATCCAATAACTACGAAGAACGTTGCTGTCAGTGTGGAAGAGGTAACTAAAAAACAACCCAGCCATCTGCTGTGACGAAGGCCTAGGGTTACGACAATGGCTGGGGCAAGAACTAGGCCTAACGCCAGGACATCGGGCACAGTGTCCAGCACTACGACACGACCAAGCACGTGCTCGAAAAAACGATGGACACTCTTTCCCGTTAAAAAGTTGATTATTGCACTTTGTACTCGGCATACTGCTGCTAACGCCACCAGGTGTTGAAAAACGGAAGTCCATCCTACTAGGAATGCTGCTAGTTCGCCGACTGATTGGTAGGTGTAGGTAAAAAGGTTATTGGCTTGTTGTGATTGGCTGGTGATAAATTCGGTGATGCACAAACCTAGAAAATATAATTAGAAAAATTCGTGAACTTTCTAATCAATACTCTCAGTTAACCAGCACTTAATTTAAACATACAAATGTAAATTAAGACATTTTACTGGTATGTTTTACCAAATTAGAATGAATTTTTAAAGTCACTATAAATCCAATGCCGAAAAAGTTTTGCTGTGTATGTGTGTGTGGGGGGGGGGACGTGATTTTTTTTTTTGTTCGATGCGTTTCCAGTAAAACAAAGCAAGCAAGAGCGGTCACACGACCTCTGGTCACCCCT
>NW_013679240.1:8356-9451 GCF_000517525.1 Limulus polyphemus | reverse complement strand
GTATTTACCCAATATATTTTTAACAATACTCTACTACAATAACAGATACTCTCACACAACATACCTCCGTAATAATAAAACTTACAAATTCATAAACATTGACAAAAATACCAGAAGTACGATATAGTTATAATGTCATAAGAACACATAAGAACACCGTAAGTATGATACACTTACAATATCATAAGAACACGTGACATTTTAATCATAGTCATTTGGAGAGATATATTAAACCAAAATTTACTTGAAATAGCAGAAGATGAAAAACGTGACACCCAAGAAGAACAGTGAAAATAAGGATCCGATCAGCAAAATATAACTCACCACCAGAGGGGTTGTTAGAGGTTCTTTCTAAAATTAAAGAAAACAAAAAACATTATTTATTTTTAATTAAGTACAAAGCTACACAATCGAATATCTGCATTCTGCCCACCACGATGAATTGAACACAGGATTTTAGCTTTGCAAGTCCATAAACTTATCGCTGACCCACCAAGGTGAGACAAAGTAATGGTTGTTTGTTTGCTTGTTGTTTTTTTTTGGGGGGGAGGAACTACAGAATGAGATATCTGCACTCTGTTCATCACGATGAACCAAACCCCGGATTTTAGCGTTCTGTGGAGTTACCGCTGCCCCACCGGGGGACGAAATACATTATTTCAATAAGCTACTTTACGTATGACGTTAATGAAGTACTTTTATATAAAAGATGAGATATGTTCTTGGTTGTTAATATGAATTCCAAAACCAGTTTAGAACTGGATCTTAATGGACACGAGTAAAATCGAATGTTAGGGTATATTGGGTAAATACACTAAAGAATGTTAGGGTATAATGGGTAAATACACTAAAGAATGTTAGGGTATAATGGGTAAATACACTAAAGAATGTTAAAATATATTGGGTAAATACACTAGAGAATGTTAAAATATATTGGGTAAATACACTAGAGAATGTTGTCAAGGTGGTAGTGGTGTGTGAAAGTATCTGTTATTGTAGTAGAGTATTGTTGTCAAGGTGGTAGTGGTGTGTGAAAGTATCTGTTATTGTAGTAGAGTATTGTTGTCAAGGTGGTAGTGGTGTGTGAAAGTAGTT
>NW_013679240.1:4286-7400 GCF_000517525.1 Limulus polyphemus | reverse complement strand
AAAATATATTGGGTAAATATACTAAGAATGTTAAAATATATTGGGTAAATACACTAAGAATGATAAAATATAATGGGTAAATACACTAAAGAATGTTAAAATATATTGGGTAAATATACTAAGAATGTTAAAATATATTGGGTAAATACACTAGAGAATGATAAAATATATTGGGTAAATACACTAAGAATGATAAAATATAATGGGTAAATACACTAAAGAATGTTAAAATATATTGGGTAAATACACTAAGAATGATAAAATATACTGGGTAAATACACTAAAGAATGTTCAAATATAATGGGTAAATACACTAATATAATGGGTAAATACACCTCTATCAGTAGGATGAGAAAGAATAATCATTGTAAAGCTAAAAAGAGAGAGAGAGAGAGATCACGTTCAATATTCTTCGTTTAAACAGTAATAACGGTTATGTTTTCACAACTCAAGTAAAATTTAGGTGCAGAAACCCAACATTGAGTCGGGATAATCAGAACATTGTGATCAGAACGTTTTTTTTCATCTGCTCTAAAGAGCTATCTATCATTATGCAAAGGTTTATTATCAAAAGAGAGAGAGGATAGGGATGCATTGCTAAGATACCGCTGTCATTTCTATGTTATTCTCTGTAACGAAGAAGATACTATTGCTAAGATACTGTTTTTTATCCCTGGCAACTGTGTTGTTGTCTGAAGGAAAATAGTACACTAATAGTGATGTAATATTAAATTATCGTGTTTTTGATTTTAAAAAAAAAACTGAAATTATTTTACGTTTTCAAAACTCACCTTTGGTAATAGCTCGAGGCACTCACTGTAATTTGTCCAGTTTCCCCAGAGCCACTCCCCTTTTTCATCACACACTCGATAAGCAAACGCATCTATAAGAACAGAGATAAGTTACTAGCTTAATTAAATAGACATTACCTTGTAATTGTTTTAAAGGAAGCAATGAAACTGCCATTTATGGTCTGAAGATACAAATATCAGACAGAAATTAAACAACGATTTACTCCTGTGATTGGGTTAAAGGAGTTCGTGTTAAAAATGTCTTAGTCCCTCCCCCCTCATTATAATATTGTGTGTATTACATCATTGATATTCTCAGCCTGGTGATGACCTAAAGAGGTCGAAACGTTGTTACTTGTTTCGTGTTTTAAATTAAAGTTTTTATACCCTTATCAGCCATCTCTAATATATATTTTACATATTGTTTAATTCTTAAGATCAAAAGCACTCCAAAGTAACACCCCTAAAATTTCATAATTAAACCTCTACTCGTATAAATACAGTGTACTTGAACATTCTGATCTGAAAATGGAGTTTATGTACAAAAAAACTGTATTATTCCACATCTGTGGGCTCATGATTTTCGATATAGTTAGTGTTAGAATAGTTAAAATTCAATTACAAATTAGAGATCAAATATTTCGAAACTGCTACCTATTCTCTTGAAAGTATTTGGCTTTTTGTTCAATTAAAAAAATAATGTTTAAATGGTCAGAAAATTTATATTTGGTGTTTTAACAGCTTCTTGTATACTATGATAAGATCACCAATAAGTACAATTGAAAGATAAATAGGGAATGTATGTTCAGAATGAATACTTACTGCACAGCGTCACAACTGGAATAGTTTTATGTTTAAATAATAAAGATTAATATATATAACTGGAATAGTTTTATGTTTAAATAACCAAGATTTATAGTATATAACTGGAATAGTTTTATGTTTAAATAACCAAGATTTATAGTATATAACTAGAATAGTTTTATGTTTAAATAACCAAGATTTATAGTATATAACAGGTAGAGTTTTATGTTTAAATAATAAAGATTTATAGTATATAACAGGGAGATTTTTATGTTTAACTAAACAAACTTTTGAAGAACAATTCTTCAAATGTGTTCAATAAACAATGTTTCAATAATGTTGCAAACAACGTTATTTTTCAACACATTAGGCTCATAAAAGTAACACATAATTTAAAGAGTTGAATGGACTTGAAATACAGTTGCTATAAATGTGCTAGTTTTTTAACTTTCATTAATTTTGGTGCTGATGGAAGTGAATGAAACCGGGACATAAAGTGTGCACGTTGTCCTTTGTTTAAGGGTTCCAGTTCACTAGGTATGACTGTCCAAATAAAAGCTATGAAAGCAGTTTTCTGAACTATCCGTAAACAAATTCTGTTAATAAACAAAGCAAGTCTTTCTAAGCATCATTAATCTAGATAAACGTAAGAAAGTAAAAAAAAAATTATAATTAAGTAAGCAATTTATTGACTCGTTAATAACGTAGTGCAACTGTTTCTTAATTACAACAAAAAGAAAAAAAATGTACTGATATTTTACTGGATGTAACGAGCTGTAAAACTATGGCGTAAGTTTTATATATGTGTAAAAACTGAAAATGCAGTCTCTAATGAAAGATGTACTTTTCTACACATGCAAAACAAAATATTCAAATCCCTCAGAAAATAATGTCTTGAAGACTATTTGCTAATTAGTCTTCGACACTACAGATGGCGCAGTTGTAAACTTATAAAAATGGAAAGTTATTTTGATTGAACATAGTTAACTGTGTTTCTTTAATGTTGAGAAACAACAATACGTTTATTTTAAAATATACCTCGAAAGTACAGCGTTTGTTAGGTTTTGCGTCTTGTGGTGACACGGCAAAACCGCTAATTTAGACAGTTGCTAAGAAAACATATTTAAACACGAATTTTTTTTACCTATGACGTAATTTTTGTACAACAACGTAAATGAATGACTTATTTTTTTTACATATCGGTTTCAGTTTTTATTGATTTCGGATCTATTATAGATAAACGTAATGTTTTATGTGGGGACAACTTTTTTTTTTAGATTTACATGCGTTATTAAGTAATTGGATCTGTTGAATAATTTTTCGTTTAAAACTTACCTTATATATATTTTTACCGTATTACGGAGTCCGGGAAGGGACAAGTATTAAAACTTACCTTATATATATATATATATATATACACCGTATTACGGAGTCTGGGAAGGGACAAGTATTAAAACTTACCTTATATATATATATATATATATACACCGTATTACGGAGTCTGGGAAGGGACAAGTAT